>NW_009935160.1:0-15944 GCF_000696875.1 Nestor notabilis | reverse complement strand
GCCGGCTGGGCTTAAACCACGACACTTGGGTGTTTGTATCTGTTTCTCACTTTTTCCCCACTCACTTTTCTACCTTTCCAGCATTTTTGCCCTTTCTTAATTATGTTTTCACAGAGGCACACACACTCAGCAGTGTCCTGTGATCGTTCCATTTGAGCAAGGTAGAACTGACTGTGTCTGGCACAGGGCAATCCCTGACCTCTTCTCACAGAGGCCCTTGCAGCCCAACTTGCTACCAAAACCTCACCAAAGACACACACTTCATGGACCCAAATCCCATGCTTATGACTGCGCAGATTCTCAGTTCTATAATTCTATGATTCTACAGGGTACAACTGATAGCAGGCATGGGAGCGACTCAAACAGGAGTCTCGCTCCATCACAGCATCTTACTCTTAAAATTACAATGATCATACATAAGAGTGCCTGAGATGCTCTTTTTGTATGTAGCTTGTAGTCCTAGGACTTTTTTTCTGTGGGACAAGAGTTGTTCAAGGATCACTTGAAAAAGTTGACTTGAGTTTCTAGCTTTGTTATTTCTCAAGTAATTTTACCAGTTTTAAATATTTACCAAGTAACTTCAACATCTTGAAAGAGTACATATTAAGGACCAAATCCTATTTTAATTACATGGACTTTTAACCTACGGCATGTTCAGAACTATTGATTTCAGCAGTGCCTGTGGAATGAGTAACTTCTCAAGGTGAGAAAGGGTAAAATATGGCACAATAAAATACACTTATCACTGAAGAGAGAAAATAAAAAGACTGTGATAGGATCTTCACTAAGACAGTTTCCCACACTTTTCAGTCTCCCCCTGATTTATAAATCATTTCAGAATTCTCACTATTTGTCTGGAAAGAAAGATAGTAACTTTCTAAATTTCACCTTTTACATATGTACTTCAATTCCTCTGTTTACCACTCCTTTAATTTCTTAAATTGTATCTCTTGTTAGGTCAAAAATGGAAGCTCTTCCTTTTTTTTTTTTTTTTTTGATGAAGCTATTGGTTCCAACAAGTTTCATCCTTTCTTAACAAGTGAAAAAGAACATGGCATTAAATGTGAACATAACCAGACACAGATATTTCTGATTATCTGCTATTCATTTCCACTTACGTAAAGATGCATAAATAAAAAGTGAGAGAACTGAAGAGCTTTCTAGAAGAATGCATGCCATTATATAAGCACATAGAATACAAAACTACAAAATATGATTGGTTCTTAACGTCTGTAACCTAGTCCCAGTGACTGAAGTTTTCATTATTCAGCTCTCAGCCATTCAATTCTGAATCATAAGAACATATCTCCTTAGGAGATGTATGGAAATACTTTTTGACCAAGATGAAATGGTAGGAACAAACTATAATCAAAGCAAAAAGGGGCTAGTAGAAAGAAATAACACAGATGTTTTTAAAAAATGCTGTCACAGTGGTTAACCACTCTTTTATAACGAGGAGCAAATATTTAATTAGTCTTGATATGCAGGGCATTCTTTAATTCAAGTTTACAGACATATCACATACATATCTGTATGAGACTGAATAAACTTATAGGTACTCATCTGTAAAGTAGGCACCATTTCTAATGGCAGGCACCTAAAGCAAGATTTTAAAATGTAGCCAATGATTTTAGGAAAAATATTTCGCAAAGAGGAAATAACGTACAGTAAATGTTGTTGACCATTTTCGGTCCGTGACCCTCAAAATCATTAAATATATTTTTTCTGAGGGGTGACATGAGAGAAAATTTTACTTTAAGTATTGAAACGTTATACTTTCTAGCTAGGAGTGAAAAAGTGATTCTTTTACTTAGAATAATATTTATTCAAAGAAAGATAAGGTGGAAAGTAAGGTGTTTATTTTTGCCCAGAAAGCAGAGAAATCCACAGTATATTCCAGACTTTGAAGTCTCTTTGGAAATACGCAAGAGGAACTGATGGGTTATGAACTGGAGAATTTGAGCTGCTGAACGTATTCTGCTGTAAAATAGGAAAACTGGGTCAGGACTGACCTGGGAAGTGTTAGAATTGATATCTAGGAACTGACTAGCTAGGACAGTCATGTAAATGACATAACACAAGGAAGACAAGCTTAAGAAACCAGAGTTGCTCATTGGTTACTAAAATAGTTTAATGGAATTTAATTAATGACAGATCCTGATTTAGTAATAACTGTAGGTACAATTAAGTCATCCAAAATATTAAATTGTTCCCTGTTACTACTATTACTGTTATCTCCTAAGCTTAGAACCCATGAATCCCCATGGGTGCCCTTCTGGTGCCTCTTTCTTTCCCAATCAATCCTTCTCCTTACTCTCCACATCAGATAAGTCAAGCCAATGGTGCTGCATAAACATACATGGTGAAAATAAAACTAAAATGACAAAACTATACCTAAAATGGCTTTGCTGGTTTACCACACTTTCTGTCATGGAAAGGTAGTTGATTTTTTAAAAATCAGGCAACTTTTTTAAAAAATATTGTAGTATATGACATACATTGGCAGAAACTTTGCCACTGGTTATTAGAGGTGGAGACTGTGAAAAGTATTTTAATTTACCTTTTACACAATGTTCTGGGTTCAGCTGCAGCAGTCATTTTTCTTCTTGTTAGTAGCTGGTGCAGTGGTGTGTTTTCAGCTTTAGCCTGAGAACACTGATAGCACACCAATGTTTTGAGTTGTTGCTAAGTAATGTTTACTCCGATCACGGACTTTCTCAGTCTCATGATCTGCTGGGGAGGAGGGGCACGGAAAGCTGGGAGTTAGCAGAGACAGGACACCTGACCCAAACTAGCCAATGGGGTATTCCATACCACAGCACGTCATGCCCAGTATAGAAACTGGGGGGAGTTACCAGGAAGGCCCAGATCACTGCTCAGGTCGGGCTGGGTATCGATTGGCGGGTGGCGAGCAATTGTAGTCTATCCCCTTGTTATTTCTCTTATCATTATTATTATTATTGGTGGTGGTAGTAGTAGTAGTTTTGTATTATACCTTAGTTACTAGACTGTTCTTATCTCAATCTGTGGGACTTATATTCTTTCGATTCTCCTCCCCATCCATCCGGGAGCGGGGAGAGAAAGAAGCAGGGGGAATGAGCGAGTGGCTGTGTGGTTCTGAGTTACCAGTTGGGCTTAAACCACAACACACAAATATTAAAAGCACTTTTTAAACATCCACAAAGGCGCAGAGAACATGTTTGACAGACTGGTTTATGTTTGTATTAGGGCAGATCACTGGCATCTACTCTGGTTATTATCACAACTGATCAGAGGATGGCAATAGAATTTCTGTGTGAAGAAAAAAAAAGGTTTTCTAACTACTAGGCTAATTTTCATACAACAAGGCCTTGGTGTAATACAGAGGAGTGTATTACAGAGGAGGAAACTTTAAATGTAGCATTCATTAAAATCTCTCAGGGACAAAGGAACGAAAGAATGTTCATTCTAGAATGACTCTGACTATGTTCTTCTCCTAAGGAAACTTACGTTTTCCTGGTCTCTTTTATAAGGATTTGTTATATTACAGGAATTTTCAGGTCAGTATGATTACATTCTATTATTAGAGACTTAGCTGAGACCATACTCTGCCATGCTCAAACTTATAGGCGACTGGGTAAGAGATGTAGGGCTGGAACTCCAGAGCTGTCATTCTAAAGCTTCTATAGTAACCCATAATGGCCATACATTGCTTTTTCTGCAGATCAGAATATCATCAATATTTACTGTTTCCAAGACTTACACTCAAGTTAGCAGTCCTGTTCTGGTACATGATAAGCATACTGGCCTGAACTCAAAAGAAAAATGTCGCACTAAATTAACAAAATGCTTGAAGGTGCCTAGATCTTAAAATCATCTGCTTATTCAAAAATATGATTTATTTTCTGTATCTTTGAAAACTGTCAGTAGTAGGATAGAAATGACTAATATTAGATCAAAATGTTTGATCCTATATAAAAAACAACTCAGGTACAAGGAGCTGACATTAACATAGAAGAATATAGTAACTGTAACTCAAACTATGATTTCTGCATAGTAGAAGTACCAAAAATGCAACAGGAAATGTTGAATTTCTAAAAATGGAAATTGAACAGTAATTTTAATCTGATTATTTTTCTGGTTTATTAATAGTATTTTGAAAAATATATTAATCTTAGGTTTTTCTTGGAAAAAATAATGTAATGTGACTTTTTTTTAAAAAAAAGATTTGGTTAAAAAATATGTTGGTTGTGTTAAACCTAGTCACTGTATAGACATAAAACGACCACCTAGTGGATTAAAGTGAAATAGGTTTCTGTTAACTGTTCCTGCAAAAACAGTGCTGCTAGCATTGCTAAACTGTACAAAGAGCTATTCCACCCAATGTTCTAAAATATTTGAGGGTTTTTACTGAAGATAATCTTTAACACTTAGGACCATCCCATCTATATAGATTATATTTTCCTCTGTTTAGTATCTTCATCTGGATTTCTATCAGTGCTTTGAAAATGATTTCATATACTGCAATACACAAAGATGTGATATAAATCTATCATTGGATCCACAAGTACTGTGAAGAGTTATTCAGAAAGAAAGAATTTGCTGCTTTTCTCCCATACTGCAGTTATTTAAATATTTGATCATATATTTTATTAATACAAGTCAGTAACTAGAGACAATATGTGGTCTTATTTTCATAGTCCAGATTAATATAAAAGAGATAAAATTGAATATTCAAAAGCATCCAGTGAATTTAACTGTTCTGTGTAGCAGGGCTAGCTATTTCAGACTATGCGGCTGATTGATAGAACATTTTCCTTTCTTTATTTTGTGCCTAAAAGCTTAGGATTTCATTTCCATCAAGGAAAAAAAAAAGGGGAGGGGGGGGAGGCGGGGACAGACTTTCTTATTTGCTTACTAAATATGTCAGTGTTTCAAAATGTTAAATTCTACATTAAAAAAAAAAATCATGTACATTTCCTAATCTAGCATAGCTACATAAGTCACTTAACTAGAACACAGTGATTTCAAAGTATATATATGCACACAATCTAGCTTGTACAGTATAAAACAACCTGCAAGTGATCCTTTTATAAATCCTTACTTCTAATTAACTCATTTACAAATCTCCTCCGAGCCATGGACTGAATCTTAACAAATCAATATGTCTCTGAGGAATTCCAAGGATTGTCTTGAACCCTTCAATATAAAGTAAAAACTGTGGACAGTAAAGCCTGAACAACAGAACTGCAATGCACTGTTCGACTTCCCTATCTCCACACAATGCTTAAGCAAATGTTGTAGCTGGTCACTTAGCAACATTCCCTATCGCCTGATACAGTTACTTTTACCTTGTGACTTCGTTCACAGAAACATCGTTTGAAAACTCCGGTTTCATAGCAATCTGTTTCCACTTAGCACAACAGTAAATGACTACACAAAGTGTAAGTCAGCAAAGATCATGCCTCCGTCAATCACGCTGCTCTGCTGTCTGTCTGGCTTTCATTTCAGAGTCTCAAATTCCCATACAGTAAGTATTACATGACTTCTGAATCTGGTAAAAGGTGCTTAACTAATATCCTCGGGAAATAAATTGAATGACCTTGTCATTACAAATCAAAGATTATTCTTGATTAGATGTAAGTCTCATTTAAATTTGAGAGCAAAGTAGGGGTCATTAGCCCAGGTACTTAAAAATATTTCAACTTATTCTTGAAAAATTTAGACCCTAAGTAATGGGAACTTTGAAAATATATTAAGTTTTGATTTCCCTTGGGCCAAACACAGTGAAGAAATAAATAGTTAATAGGTTGGTTTGGACTTTTTTTCTTATGACTTCAGTATGTTTCAGATCCACAGGTTACAGTAATACTGTATGAACAGGTAATAAAAAGCTGTAATGATGAGTCAGGTTATCAAACTTATAAAGAAGGATTAGGCCAATATAACTATAAACTAAAACCCTGTTTTATCGTGTATTGTATTAATGATTAATGTTTAAGTGCTTTAAGTCTATTCCAGCTAATGGAGAATGCAAAGATAATAATTATTACTGATACCACTGAGCTAATTTTAAAAGTTCTACTGTGGTATCACTGAGATTGAAAATTTTGTCTATGGCTATTACTTACAAAATAAGAACTAGCTTCCTTCCACATGCATATAATACACATATATATAAGTAATACAAGTTTAAATGCATAGAGTCAGATATATTTTCTGACTATTTTAGTTTCTTCTCTGAACTATTATTGACTGCATTCCTTCAAGTGAAAATTTAAAATATGCATAAAAATAAGATTACATAATGATATTCATATTCAATTAATTTTTATTTAAATAAATTCTCAAATATTCTCATTTTCATTCTAATGCTATTTTTCATTTCTGAAAGTACATGTGAATTAGATCCATGCCTAAATGAGGATTACTCACAGCTATTTGCAGATACTAAAAAAAGCCTACACATTACAGTTAACCTTACTGGCTAATACTTGCCAACAACACTTAGTAGGGGATTAAGAACAAATTCAGGAAGTTAAACTCATAAAAAAATAAAACCTTTTAAAACAACTCCTCAGAGATATGAAATATTTTTATTATTTGTATCAGTAAAAGAAGACCTAGAGCATGCTAAATATAGCAAGGGAGACAGACTGGGACTGGAGAGTAAAAAAAAGGTGCTTAGAAATCTCTTAGCAGAAGCTATTCCAGGGCAGTGAAAGTACACAAATGACAAAGTTCAACACAGTGATCAATGCCCACCAACACTTTCAACACTGTGGCATATATAACCATGTCTGTTGTGTGTTAAACTGGTGGATTGGTCTTTCTAAGTGGCTCCATTGATAAAATGTAGGGGAACAACAAAGAAATGAGGAGCGAGAGATTGTTTTTCCATTTTTTAACAAAAGGCAAAAAAGAATTTTTATAGACATGCTTATAACACTCCTACTCTTTTCCCTGGCAACTTTCTTGCTTGTTCATGAAGGCAAAATTGACAAAAGCAGGTTCCTTCTTCATCGTCATATTTATTTTCATGTGCTTTCCCTTGTCTTAAAACCTTCTAAATTAGTGACTGTTTTATTTATATGCTGCTGACAGCTGCTGAAAAAAAAATATAATCTCTTACAGCACAAAGAAGAATACAAAAAGAAATAGTTATAAAACATTGATATTCTTTTTCAGGTTTTCCTGTACTTCTACTTTTGTGGTCCATTGAGGTGCATTGTGCATTCTGCTTTCGTGGTGCATTGTGCATTTCGTGGTACATTGCATTTTGCTTCACAGAACTAAATAAAATATACAGGAGATTGGCTTCAAAGACAAAGAGGCATTTTAGGTTGTTCTGTTTTCTCCCATGTCTTTTGCTGCCAAGATTAGTGTGCAAGGTAATGACTGGCAGCTAAAATTTAGGTACATTTTCAAATTACACGCTGTGCTTTTGACTAAGAGATTCCCATATGATCAGAATTTAGAAGTGAAAAGACATTCATTCCATCTTACTGAAAAAAACCTTATCAACATCTGTTATAAACAACTGATGGATACTGATCTGTCCACTGTAGAATAAGCTTATGCAGTGTTTTGTGAAAGCAAGAACATATAAAATCTTAATCTTACTACAGTAGAGATCAATAATATGAAAAACTAATGTCTGACTACATGAAGCTGCTGTAATACATAAAGAATATTATCCCCTTAATTTGGACTATTATATTTATTTATAATTAATTATTTTATAAAGCTATTTAAAATGGATTTCATATGAGAAAAGTAGCTTAGAAACCTTTTACACTCCTGATACAAAACCAAATGTCCTGAAAACTGACAACTTCTGGCTTTCAGTATGTAAGTGAAGGAAAAAGTTTTCAGTTGTACAAAACTTACAAGCATATCACCTGACTACCCAGCCACACATATACATATATTCATTCTCTTGTTTGTTATTTGTGTATATGGATAGCTAATTATTTTGAATATTATCTTTTGCTGATGCATTTTTTTGCGAAAGATGACATTTTTCAAGCAAATAGGCAAGACTTTAGGCAGATCATTCGATACATGACAACACCACATTTTTATTCTGTCAGACACTTCAATATCTTATTGATAACCATTGAACTTACTTTGGATATGGTCCTCTCAAGTTACACTGCTTATCTCATCCAGCATCACTCAAGACTGAAGGAGCAGCCACGACTTTAGAAATCCATTGTAAAAAAATTTCCCTAGCTGCATAGCTGCTCCACTTCATCATTGTAAACTTTCACAACCCAGTACTCATTCTGAAAGTGTAGAAACTGTGTTTATTTATTAAATAACACATAAAATAGTCTGGCTTATTTTTCCTTTTTTAGTATTTAAACAACAGCTTTTTAATTTCTGATCTAGGGAAGCCAGGCCATAACACAGCAGAAAGTGCAGATTCTGCTGAAGGTATCTTCATCCGGGTATTATAATGTGCACAGTATCTAATTTTACATACCTGTTAGTAAGTTATAATAACTGGCGCCCACCTTGATATACCAGAGCACCCAGAATTACCAGAGCTCCCACCACAGGCCATTGCTGTATCATCAAGGAGAGCCTCCCCAAGACTTTTATCTGTTGCTCTTCACTAATCCCAAACCCTCAAGCTTTCCTTATTTAGAACTCAGTTGCTGAATGAGAGCTATCAGCTGAGAGCTGGCAATTCTCAGTATTTTGGCACTTCCAGGTGGGCAAATGAGCACCTATTTCCTGTAAGACGCGATATACCTTAGAGCTCACTGATGTCTGAAATGGATAGTGTGAATGAATTCTGAGATTATAGGAGTAGCAGCGACTGGAAATCAACCATGTTGCTTTCCTTGATCATATTGTAAATAAAAAGAAAAATAAAATGTGCATGGACTACCCTCAGGATTAATAAAAAGTGAAAAAGATTTAAAAAAGAAAGGAAGGAAGGGAAAGAAGACCATTTTATGATGCAAATAAATAATCAGCAGTATGCAAAATATAAAATCATCATGTGCTTATTGTTACAAGTTCATTATTTTAAGTAGTGTTTTAGCTTACAATTTTTCTAAGCTAATGGTAGACTTGTAATACTGGTAGATATGTCCACTTGTGCATGCACACACCCACATAGGAACACACCACCTTGTTTGTAGTCAGTGACTTCATCAGAAATCACACATCAGTAGGTTTCAGTCTAGTGGTCAGAGAAATAAAAAATAGTTACATTGCGGAAGTATATTGGATAGGAATGTGTTCTGCCTCTTTTGGAGATAATACCAAAATTTATTGTGCCATTGAAATTATGTATCCTTATAAGAAGCTACTGAATAAGCAATACTTATCATTATATTGGAATTAAAATAGAAAAAAAAAATCTTAAGTTGGTTATCAGATAAAACATTGCTAAACAATTGAGGATTTTCATATATTATCTGCCCAACCCAAAGGCTGAATCAGAGGAGCAATAGCCATTTTTCCTGCATGGTATTGGTAGCAGGAGTTTATATTCTTGTTTGGAGCCAAAGCACTCCAAGACCTGTCTTCAATATCATCTGCTTTTACTTGGAGGATCCTGCTGTTGAACTGTTATCTTGGGTTCAGCTTAAACCGCAACTGTGTATACTTATCTGTTGTGTGAGTTATGTAAGAGAAAACCTAAGCCTTATTTGGGAAAGAACTAGAGTATCAGCCTGACTTTTGCGGACATTTCAGTGCTATTAACTCTAGCTGAAGTCAGGTCCCTTCCTGAAACCAAACTATGGCTTCATGGAAGAGTGATGGTTGAAGCATCTCCTATCCTATGCACCTACAGACTAACTTAAGCAGGTTTTGCTCTGACAGATGTTGTCTGTGTGATTTTTCTGGGTGCCATCTATAGGTGGCATCCCTCTGTCTTAATCCCCTATGTTATTTATTGAATTTTCATATTCAGGTCAGATGTATAGACTTCACTGAGTGGCTACCTGCTGTTAACTAAATGGTCTGAGAATCATCAGGACATTTTTGTGTTTAGAGATGGGGCCTCTGGCACAGTGGCCAGGTTGTGCCCAGTCAAGGAACTGTCCACTTCACCTGAAATAATTTTCAATTAGCTCTTCTTATTTTTATTTTTTTTTAACTTCTCATAAGGGATTAACAGTTCACTAGAATTTGCAGAAATTATCATGGGATATAAAAAGATGATGGAAGAAAATTCTGAAAGTTAATTTGTTCACAGGTAGCTTATTGAAGTATAAAATATAACTGTCTGGGCCCTAGCAAGCAGGTATGTAGTTATTTCTACTTTTGCTATTTCACTGAGGTATTATTCAGGTAAGGGCAATTTTATATTTGCTCCATCAGATTCTTACCATGGTGGACTAGCCACATACAGTTTCTGAGACATTGCCTCAGTCAGTAAACAACTTGTAAATGTCCACTCATCAAATCAAAAGGATCAAAGCTTTTTGGAAAGTAAGAGGTCTTTGAAGCAGATACGACTGGACACTAATCCATACCCAAATTCTCAAAATACCTTTTAGTGTTCCCAAACTGACAACCTCAGAAAGGAAGAGAAATACATGAAAACCATTCTTTTCCTCCTCTGCCCAGAAGATTTTGTCAGTACATAATTATCTTCCTTGGCTGGTCATTATACATACCTGAAGCATAAAACCTTGAAAATATGGTCATATTTGTATTTATCCCAAACTTACAATCTGGCATTTACTGTGTTTTCTGGGAATCTAATTGCATAGGCTTGAGTCTGCAATACACATACTCTTTGCTTAAGAGCTGATGGTTATAAAAGAGCTAATATGATCATAACAAAAAACAGAGAGAGGAGATGGAGTACAGTGCTGAGTGGCAGCAAATATGTGAGAGACAGTGACTTCTGGGTTATAATTCCTGATGAGATCAAAGCTGAGTGAAAGCTGAGAAACTTTGACTCTCACCTGTATCAGCACTACAAGGGACAGCTGCTGCAGGAGGTAAGAAGAATCAAAGTTAACATGTGACACACTGAAGTGTGACTTTAGGAGGTGTAAATACCTTTTATTCTCTCACTAAACACAGTTTATTTGCCAGTATTGTAAGTCTGCAGAGCTACATGGAGAAAATATTAACGCACTAGCATAAAACAGGTAGAACTTGGTGCTTTAAGAAATCTCATAGAAACACTAATTTTTTCCTAAACATTTCATTCTTAACCATTAAGCAAGAAAAAAGTTTTAAGCACTTTTCTTCTAGTCACATGTGAATCTTCCATCTGTTTGAAATGGTCATTAATATTTGAAAACTCAGCCTTCTTTTTCTACATCCTCTTAACATCCTCAACAGTAGCAAAGACTACAAAGCAGTGAAAAGTAAGAGAATAACTGGAAGCAGCTAAACTAAATGAAGTTTGTATTGCTGCCAGTTCTTCTGTCTCAAATTCAATACTGTTTGACATGCAAAATGAGGGTCAGATGGCAGGTATAGCAAATCTGCACCTGCTTGGAGCTAGTAGAAATTGTCCAAACTGCTTTATTTCCTTGTCTATGCTTCTTGAAGTGATATGAAATCTGAGTGATTTAGATTACATAAGTCATTGAAGAAACTGAAGTTTTTTAATCTCTACAATGAAGCATACAGGAAGATGCAGTACTTTTGCTGCAATTTAATGCAGTATTTTCCCACTGCAAAAAGCAGAACAGTATGCAGCACTCAGTGCTTTTCTTCATCTTAAACAATGTCATTCTGTGGTTCAGCAACGATTTCTAACAATCCTAAATGGTCACTGACCAAAAGAAAGAAAAAAAAAGTCTGTCCTTTCAGCCAGCACATTGACCGAAAAGCTTCTGAGCAGAAAACAAAGTTGCTGCAGCACAGTATATTAAAAACATTTTAGCAGACATTTTGCTTGCTACTACACATAGTAGTTCAAATAACGTGGCTTCTTAAGTACCTTCAGCCATACAGATGAGAGCAAAAGAGCCTGATCTTGACCACAGTCTGACCACTTTTAATTTCAGCAGGTGCTAATCAATCAAAATTTGTATCCTGCCTTTATTTATGAAGTGAAATTTAAACTAACATGCAAAGAAACTCCAAATTTCTTCCATAGGTGAACATTTTAATGAAGAAATGTGATGGTTTTCAGTGATCTAACATAATTTATCTGGAAAACTGAGGCATAACTTTTATTAGGAAAGAGTCTGTTTAATTGAAAAATTAAAGATGGAAGAAAAAATCTATATAAAAATCTCTCACTGTGTAAAAATTCTTTTGCAGTTTAAGGAATTTTTTTGAAATGCAAAGCAATCCACACTGTCAATCAGATTCAAAATAGTCAAAAATAACTAACTAGTTTTCTAAAAGTGAGATTCATTGATATTGCTGTTTCAGGCTAGGTGTTAAAATATTACCATTAGTTTAATTCTTATCTTGCTACCCCTTGTCCAAACTATAACAGCTGCTAAACAGTGTTCTACAAGAACAAATAATGGCTTCACATAAAACAGATGCCTTAATCAATGAAATCAATAAATATATGTTAAGAAGTAAAGACTGCAAGTAAAATGGATCCCAGTGGGATATGCCTAAACTTAATAGAAGTGATGCTTTCATGTCCCTGCAATACTGCAGTGAGTGAAGAATCTGAACAAATGATGTGAAAATCTGTTGCCTTCTTTACTTAGGATTTCTGTCTACTAGGCTGGGTACAAAACTCATTTTGAGTTCTATCTCAGATTCACTAACAGCTTGACCTTTGAATTATTTAGTCTCCGTATGTGCCAGTTTCCCCTGTAGGCAAACATTTTCTCACCAGAGTTGGTGAGAATTAATATAAATCACATAAAAATTACAATAAAATCACAGAAAGTAAGAGTCAAAGTGGAAGCAACCTAGCTGACCATCTTGTTTTGAAGGTAGTCTCAGCTGCTGTTACATGATGAAGAATACATTTTGTTTGTCTAGGAGACTCTTAAAAATACCTAATAATGGATAAATTGCAATGTCACTGAGCAACCTACTCATCAGAGCAATGTGTGCAGAGCTCTGGTTAGGTAAAGCAGTGAAGTCTGCTTCTAGAGGCAACAGAGCTTCTTCTAAGCAGATATCATAAGTAAAGTTCTCATTCCCATCCAAGCTCTGCTAAGGCTGGCAGAGTTTGTAGGATGGTGACATGTTTCAGTTTTAAATCTCAGTTTACCTGCATGCCAGCATGTGAAACTTAGGACACCTATAGATCAGGGGTCAGTCAACTATCTGTTAATGCTCTCATGCTTTGATTTTCATAACAGTCCTCTGGTCTGTGTGATCACTTTCAGTAACAGGGGAGGACAACATCAAAAACCCACAAAGGATAACCCTTGCATTAATGTCTTTTGACAAATGTTCAATGGCTGAAGAATGCATGAATGAGTCTCAGTCCACTTTAAGATTGCATTTTCTTACATTTTTTTTAAGTACATATCCATCTATCTGTGTCTATCTGTCTATGTACAAATATAAATCTGTACAGAATGCCTTTTTGCACTTTCCTTTTTGAATTTTCCAGTAATTCACTTACAAAAAAATGTCTTCTTTGTTTGGAATTTACCATGGTGTTTATGCCCATAGACCTGTAAGTCTTTGACATGATTATCAGTAGGATGCTCTGCACAGTGAAAGAATGAGAAGCGTACAGCCCGAGGTAGTATTGGACAAAAAGAGATACTGGTCTGGTTTCATAACCCATGTCGATAAAGTCTAGGATTTAAGGATTTAAGAGGAAGACCAAATAGCATGATGAATGGATATAAGCAAACATAGGAAAAAAAAAATCATATAAGGTACATTGTTATTAAAATATTTTTTTAATAAAAAAGAGTGAACAGCAAGTGAAAACAGCATTGCTCTGAGAAACTGGTTTTGCTTTGTATATATGTGTGTGTGTAAAACAGAGAAAAAGAAGGAGAGAGAGAAAGGAAGAAAGAGAAAGAGAAAGAGGAAATGAAATAGAAGTAACTCAGGCACTCAGGAACAGATTGCTCAAAGAAGCTGTGAATACTCCATCCCTGGCAGTAACTCCCCTCCTTCCAAACAAAAAAAATCCCAAACCCAAACTCAAGAAGCACTGGAACTAAGAGTTAAACCTAGGGTGAACTGGGAAGCATCTTCGTTCACAAGAGTTTTAAAATCATCATCCAGTTTAAATCAAAATGAACTCCACTTACACTTGTGTTAGTTTTCAGTACAGTACCAGGCTTTGTCTGCAGTGTCCTGTCCAAGCTGCCAAGATTTTGTGTTGTGCTTTAGTTAGATGTGAAAGACCAAGAAAACTCATCAAAACTGCAAGTTCTTTTCCATTTCATATGGATTTGGGTTGACATGATATTTAAAGATAAGTTTTACAAAATTTTTACTTTGTACTATAATTAATTCCTGTCATAAATAATTCTGTGTTTTACTTTTTCCAGAATTTTCTATTAAATCACAGCTTGATACTCACTTAAGAGGGGATACAACACTCAAGATCAGAGACTATTATTCAGGATCAGACCAAAGATTTATAACTTAATTATTTTCTCTTTCTTATTCTTTCTTACCACAGGCAAGTAGGCATTAGTTCTCATTTCACAGGATTTTCTAATACTTTCAATGTCTTAAATGTGAGCATGGATGAGCTACTACAATTAGCATTTTTTTATAGCCTTCTGTATTGTTTTATGTATAATATCACTTCTTATTTACCTGCGTTCCATTTTGATCACAGCTATAAATTGGGGTTCTAAAATGTCAGTAATAACTCATACCACAAAGAATATGAAACGAAGGGCAAAGCTTGCGCAAAAGTAAATTAACTGAATTTAAATCCTATCAGGGATATGTAGAGGAAATGTTCTGCTGTGGGTATGATAGTGAGTTATCTCCCTTTTGCATTTACCCTTAAAATGCAGATTCAGATAGGATAAACTATGTTCCATAATATACTAGGACATAAAAATGACATTCTTCAATTGAGTTTGACTACATTTAAAGGAAAAGGAAACATTTCAGTATCAGTCTATAATGTCAAAGACAGAGTCCACTGCAGGTACACCAAGGCAGTCAATTCTGTAGCATAATTAAGGTTCAGTAGGCTGCACACGGTCTCTACACAAATTATTCCAGCATTCAGCAGTGCCTGTGGTTTATGAAGACTGTGAGCCAGTTCAGTAGCCTTCTTCAGCTACTTCATAAGAAAGTCATGTTGCTTCTTGCTGTGCCACTGTTTGCAGCTACCAGTTTTGGACATCACTGCACAAAGTGTGTCCTGGGTTCAGCTACAGCAGTCATTTTTTCTCCTTCTTAGTAGCTGGTGCAGTGCTGTGTTTTTGACTTTCAGACAGGGAACAACGCTGATAACACCGATGTTTTTAGTTGTTGCTCAGTAATGTTTACTCTGACCAAGGACTTTCTCAGTCTTATGCTCTGCCAGAGAGGAGGGGAAGACGAGAGGAAGCAGAGGCAGGACACCTGACCCAAACTGGCCAAAGGGCTATTCCATACCACAGCATATCATGCCCAGTATATAAAGGCGGGGGGGTTACCCGGAAGGCCCAGATCACTGCTCGGGTCGGGCTGGGTATCGGTTGGCAGGTGGTGAGCGGTTGTGTCCTCTCCCCTTGTTATTCCTCTTATCATTATTATTGGTAGCAGTAGTGGTTTTTATTATACCTTAGTTACTGGAGTGCTGTTATCTCAACCTGTGGGAGTTACATTCCTCCGATTCTCCTCCCCATCCCTCCAGGAGCGGGGGGAGGAAGGAAAAGGGGGGGAGTGAGCGAGCGGCTGCGTGGTTCCAAGTTGCCGGCTGGGCTTAAACCATGACAGTTTCTTTTTGGCGCCCAGCATGGGGCACGAAGGGTTGAGATAACAAGAGATCTGACCAGAGTGTGTTTAATCATATTTGTGATATGCATTTATTGTTTTGGATTAATAATCGCTTGTCACAATGCTGATTTATTGGCTCTCGG
>NW_009935159.1:1781-5049 GCF_000696875.1 Nestor notabilis | reverse complement strand
CCCCGATGCGCTGCAACGCCCGCGGCCGCCCGGCTCCCTGAGAATAACCCCACTGCTAATAAAACAGCTAATATATAAGTAACGATAAGATTTCAGGGCCTTCCAAATGAGAAAATAAAGCATCAAAAAGATTTATTAAACAAATAACCCATAACCGTGACGTGATGGAGAAATACGCCACTTTAAAGAAGAAGAAAAAAAAAATTTGGTCGTAATCTTTTATAATGCATCCGAGCTTTAAAAAAACCCACCGTAATTTTAAGGAAAAAAACCCCAAACCACCAAAACTCCAGTGATACCCCGAATTCGTTCCCTAGAACGAAAATCTATTTATTCGTTTAAGGACAGCCTTAACGCCAATGAAACAAAAGTAATACAAACCCCATGCGTTTCCACAGTTCATCTTCGGCTCTTAATCCACGCTTTTCTTAAAATAAACCTTTAGGTACAGAAAGCATAATTTAGAAAACCTATTTTACTTCAGGCGAGATCAACGTTAGATCATAGAGGGGGCTTATTTTTTAAAAAGACAGAGAGAGAGACAAAAGGGAAAAGACAATATTTTTAATATCCGAACATCACTTTGCCAAGGCACTGCTGAATGAAATCCCTCTCTCTAAAAATACTATGGAGATCTATTAAAATGAAACTAGAGATTAGAAAATTAAAGTGAAGCTTATGAATTTCCTGGATGCTCTCCAGTGACCGAGCATGTTCCGGTTTTTGTTGGTTTTCTGCTTTATTTTTTCCCTCCAGTGCGCAGCTTTGGTCAGAATCTGAGGAAAGAAAGGGCTTCGCTGCTTTATGCTTATTTGCAGAATTCATCGAAATCTATTTCACGTCGTCTCAGCCATATTCCGCATTTTTTAATGCCCCGTCTCTCGTGAAAGCATTTGCTGGCACTTTGTCTGCTGGGTTGCTGGGGCTTGGGGTTGGTTTGTTTTTAGAAGTTCATTGTTAACACTTTCCTAGAAATAGCCTTTCCGTCGGTAATAAAATGGCATTGTACAATCTGAAATCCTTGGGATCCCTGACGCCAAAGGTAGTCCTTACAGGCGCAGCCGGATCCCGAAGGAAAATCCCCTGGTCTCTTGGAGGAGACACCCGTTTCGAGAAGGAAACATTTAGCAAAGTTTTTGTTTGTTTTTCTTGGCTTGGGAGTGCTCCTTGTGAGCGCCCACACCAACCCCAAACCCATCAGGCTTCATGCGAGGCGCTTTAACCGCTCGCAGTTACAGGGAGGCCGATCGCAGCCAATGTGAACGAGTAATGGAAGCCGGGGTGTGTTATTTAAAAAAAATCTATATACTAGAATATGGAAACGCCGCTTTCTTCTTTTTTGAATCATCGTGTAAATGTGATGATTTTCCACTAGCCTATAACCTTCTCTATTCTTTTTTCGCACCCCTTTCTCTGTTTTATTCCTTTGGACAGAAAAGGCTTTGAGCTATTTCCAACTGTCTGTGGGCTTGTCCTTTAAGGAGAACGAAAAGGGCATTTGCTTATTTTCTGATTAAGCTACACATGCGGCAGGAATCTGCCGAAAGATGAGTATGCAGCCCAAATACCGAGGCTGAGGGCTGCATCGGCGGCAAACTTACAGGCTGAGATCTCATCGTAGCAGATACTCACTTCTGTGTCCGCAGAAATACAGAAATACAATAGAGGAAGAGTTGAGGCTTCGGGCGAAGCTGGGAGGACAGTTTGGGCTCCTGTGAGATCCCCACATCTCAAAAACACCTTTGAAGAAACGGCCAATGTGCTATTTTGCTTATTTTATAAGCTTTCATATTTAGGAAAAGGCATAATGTCATCAGTATATCCCGTATCCCCCAGTCCCATCTACACACCCACCCCCCCACCTTCGGTCAAAAAATCCAGGGAATCTCAGTCCTCAGCCCAGACTCCGACTGTCTATGAAAATATTGCACATAGAAATCTGGGTAACGTGACAGTTGCATTATTAAAAGAAGAAAGGACACAATATCGTAGCCAATTTTTTCCCCCTGAAATAAAAACTGTTCTTCAATCTCCATGCAATATAACAGCGTGGCATAAAATATACAATCCCCGCCTTTAAAGACATCCTAAATAAAATGCTGAAATCGAGTAAATGAAAGGAATTTTACTAAAAGCTTACTGGGTTCCAGCCTGTTTTTAAAATATTTCGCGCAACACCTTTGTTACTGAAGGCATCTGCAAAATATCTAGCCTGTTTCGTACCTCGCTCCCATCCCCCTCCCATAATGAGACACAAACACAGCAAATTACAACTATGAGACTCCTCAGCACAGCCGAGACAAGAAATAATAATCATATCACCAGTAATAAGGTTTAGGAAGATAAGGCAGTGAAAATTAAGCCCTGCTGCCACGTCTGGTAACCTCAAGTTTTTAGCCGTGACATTTGCTAGAGGAGGAAACTGTAATGTCCACCTATGCTTTATTACAAACAGTAATTTACATCTGCATGGACCCATTGGTTGGTTTTTTTTTTTTTTCTCCCTCGTTGGGAAAAATATGGGGCTCTGAGAGCCAAACCTTTATATTAATGTAGATTGTATATCTCATTTATTGCACAATATTGATTTATTTATTAATGTTAATTACTTGATTCCATTTTAATATGATTTAAAACAAGAGTGACATTAAATGCCCAGAGCCTAAGTCCCCAGTTCCCCAGTGGCTTTCGCATGTTTATTCAACTTCTATTTACATCAAACTTAAACTTTCCTACTGTTCATTTTCAATAATAAAAAATTGCTGCCCTCTTTTAAAACCCCTCATGATTTATCATGAGCGAAGGGTCTTACAGAGCCGTTTGCCAGTCCTGAATACGATATTTAAGTCGTTATCATCGCAACCATCAGCTGAGTTCCCATGTAGTGACACGCGAGAAATGCATATTTTCAATTCAAAAAATCAAAGACCCCTCATGTCTAATCAGGAGACGAGCAGTCAGCTCTCCCAGCACCGGCCCGGGCTGGCGTGGAAGGCGAGCTCAGCCTTTGCTTATTGTTTTAACTTTGCTGCCGGGCGAAAACCGCTGCAGAGCTCTTGGCTAACACTTCAGCTGGGATATTTCTGGGACCCCCTTTTCTGCAAGTGTAAATAAAGATTATGAAAGAGCCATTTGATGGGCATAAAATTCCTGATTAGATTTAACAGTCGAGTCTTAAGCTGCGTCAAGGAAAATAGTATTTTGTTTCTTTAAACTCTGTGGGTTGTCCGGGCTGTTGTTGCAGAAGAGGAAATTGCTGGAAAGCGAG
>NW_009935159.1:0-1750 GCF_000696875.1 Nestor notabilis | reverse complement strand
CGTGGAGGGCGCGTCGTGGACTCCGCCGCAGCTTCTCCTCCTCCTCCGGCGCAGGGAAATCTTAGCCATGGCTCTGATAATGATCTTAACTTGCTATCCCGGCGGAGCTCGACCCTCGGCGCCGGTGGAGCGCGCCTGCGGAGGGGCCGCGCCAGGCTCAGGGAATGCTGCTGCTGGAAGATCTTGAGAGCAGCGACTATGCCGAAGGTAATATTTAAACTCTCCGGCGAGCCAGGAGTCGGAGACTGCAGCTATAAAAGACACTGGCTCTTAACCTGACAATGATGTTGTATTTGAACAGCTGCGATAAGGTTTTAAAGGGTCTGTCTCATTGCCACAGCGAAATTTTAAATAGGGTTATTGTTTCCAGCAGTGCGAATTGTACGGTAAAAGAGCAAAACATCCACATGCCAAGATGTGGGGGAAAATTCAAACCCACGCTGGTGGCAAACGCGTGTTTTCCACCGTGTGAAAGGCGCGTTTAAATTTTTTAAAATCCTTCCACGTGCTGCTTGCTTTTGGGGACCTGAAAGGGCGTTTTGATGGTAGAAAGGCCCAAAATAAACAGGCGGGGGAATCCGGAACAAAAATTATCAACAAGTTCACTTTGTCTGGATGAGAGTCCTTGACAGCATCAGTCCCAGATAAGAAACACTCCACTCTGAGAACAGTTTAAAAAAAAAAAAAAACAAAAACAAAGAAAAAAGGACACCCCCCTCCCACAAAACAACACACACAAAAAACCCCAAACCAAAAACAACACAACAAAAGCACCAAAAAAAAAAAAACCCCACCAAAAAACCAAGGGGTGGGGGAATAAAAAAAGAAAAGCAAGGGAGAAAGTGTAATAAACAGTTTGCACCGTCACTATTTAAAATGTAAAAGCTTCGGGTGTATATAGGGATAGGAAGTGGGGGGAAAAAAGTAAAACAGGTTTAAAATGCTGGGGCGGAAAACTCTCGTTTGCCATGTAGACAGTTGCTGTTGCTTTCGGTATTTCTTTTCTTTTTTTATCATACAGATGCATTTGTCGTTCTTCTTCAAAAAGAAAACAAGACAATTAAAGAAAAAGTTGCTGGAAGAGTTGCAGTGAGGATATGTCTTTCTGTATGTTTTTTAATGAGCAATACCACGGAAGGAGAAATTATCTTTATGGTGTTTTCGGTTTCCAGGGCAAGTGAAAACCTTTCTGTTGTGGTTTTTTTGGGGTTTTTTTTTTGTTTGTTTGTTTTTTGTTTTTTGTTTTTTTTTTTTGAATTGTAGGGTTTTTTTCCTTTTTCCCAGGCGGTAGGGCAAGAGCACTGTAAAATAATTTTAGGAATGTGACTTCCCTATAAAACTCGAGTTATGACAAAAGTCTAGCTTTTAATATTTGACGATTTGTGTTAAAACAAAAATTGACCTTCTCAGTTAGCAGCGAGGAAAAAAATCAATAGTATAATTTTCAATAATTCATAACGCGAACGCCATTATGCTAAATCTTAACTATTAATCTTATCCTTTACAAAGTCTGGATTGATTTGTTAATAAAATATCTTCCCGTGCGCGGCAACAGAGGGTATAACTCTTGAAAAAGCTTCAGAAGCAAGAAAATTACCAAGTAGCCCAAGAATGTAGATGAGGGTTTTATTGATCGCCCCTGATTCTCCTTAATACGCATTAATAAATCCCGCAACCTTTTGTCCCCGCACTTGTCAGACGCGGGGCTTTTACGGGAGCCATGGCGGACAGGCAGTGGGTTGGTTTTCAG
>NW_009935158.1:11512-21960 GCF_000696875.1 Nestor notabilis | reverse complement strand
CATAGAAGGCCACCAAAATGGTAAGGCAGGAATTGATTTTTAATGTGACTTTAATAGCACCAGAGGGAGTGCACCCAAATGCTAACTTTAGCCTAGAAAGATTGATTAGTCTTCCTGCATTTCCTCTTCAGTTGGGTGGGAACGATAAGATCCTTCATTCAGTCACCCCCTACAAGAGCTTAACTGTACCCTTTCTCCCTCCATTAACTCTAACATGTCTAGCAAGGCTGCCCTCTGAGAGCAGATACCAGCCCTTTTGTACTCCTCACACACGGGGCCAGTTACGAAAAAACATGTGTCTACTGACTTGATGTGTGTTTCTTCACTTACAGCTAAAAATAAAGATCGCTCATAGAATTAAACCTGGGATTCCTGCAGGTATCAGTTCTCTTAGCCTGACTGAATGTTGTCCCTGACTCTTTTTTGCTTTAAAAGAGAAAGGCAACTATGCTTTATTATACTTGTGGACCCCAACTATGCATTTTGCAAAAGTACCCAACCTGGCTCTATAAGCAGAAAAGACCAATGGATGCATCTACTTTAGCAATTCACTCTTTGTAATAGGATCAGGTCAGTAGCTCAAAACTGTTGGTGCTGTGGCTCCTCATATCTCCAATACATTTGATTAAGGCATGTTTATTCAGATTAAATGTGATCTGCTTGCATGCTATGTGTCTTACTAACCTAAAAGAGGAGGGATGTTGACACCTGGGGGTAAAATCCATAGTGTTCCATAGAAGCAGACTTTGAAGAGATCTCAAGTTTGAGAATTTCTCCTTCAGCAAATGTACATCCCAAGACAACAAAGCATCATGAAGATCCGTAGCAGAACTGATTCTGTGTGAATGAAGAGAAATTTCCCTGATAGTTCTGGGTAAACAGGGAAACAGCTCTGGTATTTCAGACGCAGTCCATGAAGAAGCCAAACAATACCCATAGGAAAGCCAAGACCCTGCTTCAACTTTTGGTCATAATCTTCCAGATGGTTTAAATTCTTACAAATGCACACAAGTGCAGTGTCACCTACACAGTGAAAAAAACCCCTCTTTAAAAGAAAACCAGTGAGGCAGAGTTGCTTCTGATGTCTTTCTACACCCTTTCTGGATCTCTTCCCAGGACTGAGTGACTTCCAAGGGCAACTTATGTCCAAATGCTGCTCCTGCAGCTGGAATGTACTCATGGTGTTGCCATACTGTCAGTGATACTCTGGCACAAGCTGCCCAGGGATAAGGCTAGAGAAGAGGTGTGCGGCAGAAAAGGAGCAAAGGTAAAAGTTCATGGCGCGAGTCTGTGGATACCAGCCTTGATTTTAGTAGATCTGGATCTGGACCACCTCAGATGTAGATGCACTCAGACCAGCCGGAATAGTTCCCAGAGAGGTACTCCAGGGACTAGAGAAACTCAGGGCTTTACCCCTGGTGTACCCAGGTTGCCCAGCATGGCTGGATGGCATGGGCCATCCTGAACCCCTAAGGGGACATTGGCATCATCCTCATCAAGCAGGTGGCTGAGCCACCCTAGCAACCCCACTTTAGTGTCCAGAGGAAGATGTCTCAGAAACAAACTAAGAAATCACAGAGCATCACTCCCACTCCTTTCCCTGAAAGGGTATTCCTAATCTGTTCCTTGCAAATCAGATATTAATATCTTAAAGCACATGTGTGCTAGCTATTGTAAGTCTGAAGAGCTTCGTTACCAGACAAAAATCCTGCCTGGTGAGGGCCTGACCTCCCTGGAGCCTTGCAGCAGAGTTCCGTGGTTTAATTATCTCCTGTGTGAAAAGGGTTTATTTGATCAGTCTGGAAATTGCTGCTTTTCAATTTACTAGAATATTTTCAGCCACCAGTGTTACACTAGGCAGGATTTAATATATCTTTATCATACTCTTCTTCATTGGTTTCCTTTCTAAGGTGACTAGTCCTAGCGCAACCTTTTTCTTATGAAAAGTTTTCCATGCCCCCAATCATTTTCTTTGCCCTTCTGTGAACTTCTTTTAGTTTCTTTGAGATAGAGCACCTATCTGTACATACGTTTGAGGTAAAGCTGCATTATTTTTCTTATTTTCTTTCTGTTCCTCATCCATCATGCATTATTTTGCTTGTTTTTCTGGGCCTCAGTGGCATACTGGGAAGGTCTAAGTGAGCAGCATGTGGGATACACGCT
Source organism: Nestor notabilis (assembly GCF_000696875.1). Classification (NCBI taxonomy): domain Eukaryota; kingdom Metazoa; phylum Chordata; class Aves; order Psittaciformes; family Psittacidae; genus Nestor; species Nestor notabilis. Next base: position 19,797 of record NW_009935158.1, on the reverse strand, counting down.
CCCACCCCTAACCATCCACAGCTGATTTAAACCCCTGTAAACTGTGTAGATAATTAAAAAAAAAACCAAAACAACAAAAAACCAAACAAAAAAAACCCCCAACAAACAAACAAACCAAAAAAAGACAGTCAGTGTTATCACAACCTTAAATGTTCCCTTTTATACCAATGATTGGATCAAATCTTTTAGCAATTCCCAAGTGCATTTTGCCATTCTAGGTGAATTTATTTCAGCAGCACATCGCTGTTAAGGTGTGTAAAACCCTCCCAGGTGTGGAATAGGCTGAAAGGGAGGCATATGGAAGGAAATAGCAGCTACTTAATGCAAAGGATGCATTATAAAGAAATGGTAGCTTCCCACAACAGTAGCCATGGTATGGTCAGACACATCTGCAACGTCCTTGGGTCATCAAATAGAGCTGCACCTGCTGAACAACCCTCAGACTTAAACAAAAGAACTCAGAACAAAACAGATTTTAAAATCCCATGAGGTGCTTACAAAGCCAGAGAATTCACTGTTTGTACTGTCCCAGTCCCACTTGTTGATCCCACAGTGCTGTATTAGCCTCAGCTCTGTTATACCCCCTGGAATGAGAACCAAGGGATAAAAACGGAGGCTGCTCAAGAAAAATAGGATACTGAATTTAGTCTCCTGCCCATGGCCATAGAAATTGAGTCCAGAGTCCAGGAGTTTGTATTTTGGTTACTAACCCCTCCCAAGTGACACTGATACATTTTATATGAAGACATGAATGAAACAAACGTGTTGTAAATGTGATCTAACTGAGCTGAGAGAATATAAGACAAAGGAAAAACGTAGGTTAGATATTTTTGTACAAGTCCAAACAATATCCATCTTGGAGGACTAGTGAGGTTTTTTCCAGCAACTTGGCTCCTCTAGAACTAGTTTGACTCTCAGCTAGCTGATCTATGAGAACAAAGTTACGTATGACTCCATCATAAATGAGTTTGAAATCTGTATCTACCAGTTTAGAGTATAAACTAAGTACTATCAGAGTCATCATGTTCCACAAGTGGAGCAATCTGGTTTTGCTTTAAATTATCTCTATTCCTGGGGTAACGGTTAGATCATCAGTGATACATTAGGTAGCATTTTTCTTCAAGCCAAGAGAAAAGCAGCATGCAGAAATGGAGGGAGGCTTTGGGTATCAGTGCTGTCAGCAGCTGAGGGGAAGGACTCTGGCTTTGGAGCTGCCAGCTGAACATCAGCACTTTACAAATGACAATAATGGGTGGAAGCACAGAGGGATGGTTGCAGTGGTGAAAGGAGCAGGCACAGTTTTCTGCTCATTCTTTGTTCACAGGCAGGTCCTGATAACAGTCTCCTGCTCTTTCATATCAAGCTGTAGGAGAAAGGAAGGAGACTGTCAGTCTGTCTTGTTGGCCATTCTTTGGCATGATTTCCTTGTTTCCCCTTTCATTTTCTTTCCTCAAACTGCTATGACAATTTGTATCTGCAAATAGTAATCTCCTGGTAGCACATGATGAGCTGGGCTGGAATTTTGCAATGCCAACAAGAAAGAAAAAGGAAAAATAGGAAGATCCATCTTAAATACTGTAAAATGGTGCTCTGCACTCACACAAAGCTACATACCATAACCTCAAACTGAGGACACTCACCAGAGGAGGAGGCTTGCTCTGCTGAGAAGGGAGACTCAAACTTCAGAAAGTCACTTGGGAGCAAAAATAGACTAACTATTGCACCAAACAGATTAACTTGCACTGTACAACATCCCTCTGTTGGTACTAAAGGGTGAAGGGGAATCCATTGCATCCTCATTTGGATGTCCTCATTGAAGAGACACAGTAGCCCAGCCATCCCAGTGCTGAGCCTATGCAGTCTTTGCCTAACAGTGCTGGGGCAGAGAGGCTCTGAAAAGGAGTCAGTCCAGGAAAACTGGTCTTGTGCCATCACTGCTGCTAATGCCAAGATTCAGCCAGTGGCCTGAGGAAAGGAGCAGAAAGGGTTTTTGGAGCTCCTATTGCTTCATCACCCCTTCACACTTCCCTATTTTTACTGTGTCCAGGTTGTCTCACAGGGATAAAAATGGAACTTGCGTCTGCCACCAGCATGTACCAGTGTAGGGACCTTATCTTTGGAAGGCAGGTGCAGGAGACTGGAGGCTGTGATCACTTTTGCCTTTCCCTTGCAGGCCCAGGCTGAGTTCAGACACCACAAGTCCCACAAGCTCTTGCAGCAGGAGATACCATGATGATCAATGGGTATCCTAGTTTTTCTGGGACAGCCCCAGGGTTTAAGTCCCCTAGCTGTGCATCACAAAGAAATCCTCTGAGAGGTCATTTTATCCCAGAGTTTAGAAACTATATTACAGACTATATAATAGTTCTGCACTGGCAAGGTGGCATTTCCTCGTCTTCCCCACTGAAACTACAGCCTCCCTGAGGAACCTGCTGTGCAGGGGAAAGAAATTGAGAAGTAGGGGCCACATACTTGAGATCTGAATATCTGTGTCACATAACCTGATGCGGGAAGAAGAAAGAAACACCCTGTCATGGGCTTACATGAGGAACACGTCTTCCAAGGCCTTTTCTTCTCCCTCTCTTCATTCCCCACATAGGGTCCTTTGAGGAGGGATCCTGGGGCATCTTTTGTACCTTGTATCAGTTCTGCGATATCTCAACAAGGGCAATTGAAAAGTGGTATAAAATACCAGTTCACCATTTCTCCATGCCTGGTACAAAGTTCTGGGCCTATCCATGCTCTGGAGAAGTGTACCCCTGGGGGATCTCCAAAATGCAGCTTAAAATGATGTTCCTTATACTTCCACTGCTTCGCTACTCACAGATACATCAGCTGAACCATCTCAGAGGCAGCTATGGGGCTTTTCTTTGAGGTAGACTGTAGGTGTGGTCCTAAATCCATCCTGGAATCCACTTCTGCATAGCACTGCAGATCTGCCAATCTGGTCCTTAGTGTCTTGAAGACCCTAAACATTGTTACAGGGACAGATGAATCTGACATTGAGGTACTTCCATTTCCAGGAGCATAAACTTAAAGCCAAAGACTGTTTTCAGAGCCCAGAGTAGTTAAACTATTCAAACTATATAGTAATTAAACTATATTCCATCCCATTCCTGCCCATTGTGTGAGCATAGTGAAGAATCCCCCCATAACCTGTTTATACTTACTTACTGTAGCACAGTTTTTACTTTACTTGCTCTAGCACAGTTCTTACTTTACTTGCTCTAGCACAGTTTTTACTTTACTTACTGTAGTGATGCTTACAATGATGTTGCATCATGTTTGGGAGGGTCTCCTCGAAGTTGCATCCCTCTGTTTGTCAAATGTTTTGCTGCACAACACTTAAGATCAAAACAGTTTCCTCCTTCCTTTGGCTTACAAGTAGTTCTTTGCTGTGATCCATGACTGGATCACAGGTTGGATGCAGCAAAGACGGGCACTGTTGCTTGTTTAGAGTCTGACACAGGTTTTGATTTTCTCCCAGCCCTTCATAGTCTTTGTCATTTATCTTAGTACTTTCCTACGTTTTATTATCCAAGTTGAACTGCTTTAGGATCAGCCATAAAGTACCACCTATCTGATGGTTTTCAATGGAGGGTTTTCCCTGGAAGCATGTTCTGTTGGCCTTTCATGTTGTAAAACAATTGTGTGCAATGATATTAGGGCACAAAGAGCCATGAGGGATAAGTGGTTGTTAGTTCAAGTTTTCCCAGCTAATTTAGTTTCTCCAGCAACATGAAGAAAAATGCTTTGAAAGAATGTACTCCAAAAAAACCCAGTGTCCCCTGTTGGCTTTCTTCAGTGCTGCAGAGACATTTATTACCCTTTCCTAGAAAAAAATACAGTGTTAAATATAAAAGCAATGGTTCAAACAGCCATAAAATGTATTGAGGCACACTATGGATTCAATTGATTTCAAAGCTCAGATTTAGGGAAAATTTATATTTAGCGGCTTTATTTTTCCAAAAGCTTGGCTTAGTTATTTAATATTGACCTTAAGATTATGGTAAAATACATTTCTATTGATTTCTGTGAGGAATAATTCATCACTGCAAGAATTTCTGGCTCTGTATATTGGGTGGATGAAGATGTGCAGAGCTGTTTCTGGCTTAGGTCTTTGCACACTGCAGTTATGAAGTACCAGAGGATTGTTGAGCATGGGAGGGTGGAGCAGAACCACTGAACTCACACTCTCCCATGTCCTGAGACAACACAAAGTGACCCAGGAAAAAAAGCAGAGAGCATTCTGGTGTGGATTTTGTTAGTTAAATGTGGTTGATTGTTCTCCTTTATAGCAGAACAGACAATTATAACCTTTGCATATCTTTGCTTCAGCCAACTTGCCTATCTATTTAACAAGTACATAATTATGCCATAAGATATATGTTACAAGGTTAAAAATGGTCTTATGAAAGAGGTGTCACTTAATTAAGTTCCTCTGGGCTAAACTGTAATACTTTGAATATCACAGTTGTTACTTAATATAAATTAGGACAGCAAGTTTCTGCATTTCCATTTTTTGTAATGCCTTTCACAGGATGACAATTACATCTGTATTCATACTAAGTAATGACTGATTATAGAAATAATTCTCATTTAATCAACAAATTGGCAAATGCCACTCAACATGAGAAAAAAAATAATTTTCCTTTCCAGATCAAAATGACTGTAAAGTGAGCCAGAGAGTGTACAGTTCAGCAGTGACAGGATAAGCTAGGTTAGGAGGATATTCTGACTTTCAAAGCCCAATATATAGATGCAAAGTCAAGATTACTTTAAAAAGCTGGAACATTCAGGGGATGGAAATGCCCAGATTATACATTCTAGCAGTTTTATCCCTACTCTGCACTATATTAATGGGCATATAGGAAAAGATAAGCTACAAAGTCATGCAGGTCTTGAGCATATTGTGATAGTACATCATGATTTTTGTTCATTCATTCTTTAAGGAAAAGATTCAACATGAACTCACTGTAAACCTAACCTAACTGATTGATTTATCTGAGTCTATAGCTGTTTTGCCTCATCAGAGGACAAAACAATTAATTAAACACAACAATGTTTCTACTCCTAGATGGCTTTACAGAAGTACCGAGTGGGTACTGCTCACATTAAATTCACCTCTTGCCTTTGAAGACTGCAGTCACAACATTATTTCCCACTGTATTTGCAAACGGGAAAATAAAATCAAGGTACCACCTTGTGACATGTTGGCTTGGGTATATGTTTACTGCAGTGCTTTTCTGTGCGTAATACATTAGACTTGCTCATGTATATCATTGTTCCCTGTGGCAGTTAAGTTAATGAAACCTTTTCATTAGCTTATGAAGTACAAGTCAGAGTTTTGGGGACTTTGTTTCTCTGCCTTATAGGCTATATGTGGCTATTTAACAACTAGAGAAAGTGTACACACTATGTCAGAATACTGATCATTAGCACTGCCAGGTCCTCAAAAGGTTTATGTTTAAAATTACCTACTGCTCGGTGCTCTGAAGCAAATACCGTTGTTATTTACATTGATTTTGGATGTCATAGAAATCTAGTCTATGACTCTTTAAGATCTGAAGGTTAAGCTTCATGCCAATGCCTAAAAATCTTGATAGCAGGAACACAACCATGAGCAGAATGAGTTAAGACCATCAGGGACTCCTGAGCAAATGAGCAAGGAAGGAAGGCTCCAAGAGCACTTAGCACTCAGAGGAGAAAAGACTCAAAGAAGCAGTATTCTCTCACAGCTGTAATTCACTGAAAAGGCTTATTGATAATCAAAAATCAAGACTACCCACAGAGCTGAGGAAATCATAAAGCTCTACTAGTTTCTACCAGAGAAGCCTGCAAAGCCTGCTTGTAGTTGAAGAAGGAGTCCCACCAACCTTTATGAGCTCTGCCTGACACTGCAGATGACTTAAGGACTCCACAACATTAACTGCTAGGAAAAAACATCAGTCTCTTTAAGTCTGTCATCACAAACCCAGAAAACACCAACCAATCTACAAGTAGCTAACACCAGCATATCCTCAAAAATCCAATTAGTGGCTGAAACCTTGAATTTTATCCTTGTCCAGAAATACATCTTGGGTTTTTTTCACACTAGGTTTGTGCTTTACCCCCTCCTCAACATACACTTCAGTAGCTGACTTTTCCCATCCACGCCAAATTGCAGTAGTTTTGCCTGAATTGCCTGTGCACCCACCCATCCCAGTTTTAGTCCATGGCATCTTGTTTTCAAATGAATTGCTATCTTAAACAGCTTACTGACTTTGATCTGTTTGTCTCAGGATTTTGTTTACCTCTGCCAGTCTCCCATTTTACCTTATTTCCTCCTCAGGCTGCAGAGACCAGCACAGGCTGGTCCTCATAACTCAAAATCCAAACCTCTGGATTATTTAAGATTTTCCTTCATAACACCTTTTCAAACCTCTAAGCAATTTTACTAGTGCCCAGAATAGTATAAGACATTATTATTTTTCAAGTTTCAGTACAGCAAAATAACCTTTACTTATTTAAGGTGTATAATACCATGCATATGGAAGTTTGGGGTGCTTCCTTCCTAGCTGTAGCTCTGTAACTCCTGTAAAACCATACACAGTTGCCATTTTGCTGCCTGCTCTTTCAGTAATAGAGCTTCTTTTTGTCATTGCATTGGGAAAAAACTAGCTCACTGAACACTCCTTCCCCCAATCTCTTCTTTCTCCTGTTTTTCGCATTTTATGTACAAATGTCTGTAGCTCCTTCCAGGATATCAAGACAACCCTGCTTTGTCCTTTACAAGCACCAAAGACAATAAGTGCTGATTGCAAGTAGGATCTCTAGTTGAAATGAATCATGCATCCTACTCATTTAGCCCTTTTCTCTTCTTAGGTGAAAAGCCAGTCCTCTCACGTATAATTCACAATGGTTGAAATTCACTGCTGAGCAGAAGGCCAACCCAAAGTCTGTGCAATGCTGAATTGCCTATTTTGAAGGTTTCCGAAAGCTTAGGAAAATGAAGTGCCTCTGTGCCAGCCCCTCTGCCCAGGGATGAATTTCATTCTTTGTGAACTGCCGAGGAGAAGAGTTTGATTTTTATTCATGTGCTTATGATTGGAAATTACTTGAAACATGGTTCATGCTTATGCATTTCATAGGTGCATTGTGCTATCAGTAGTAAAAATATGCAGAGATACCATTATGCAGGGCTTGTTTCCACAAAAGACTCGGTTATTGATTTACTCATAGATGGTTATCAGAGATAGTGGTTTAAGTTGTAAATGCTGCACTTTGCTGTGGGAGCAACAGACACAGGTCTTATTTCTCTTTCCTGATGGGATGATTCCCAAATCTACAGTGAATTTTAAAGCTGTATGCTTCTAGAAAGGCATGCAGTGCAGTAAAGATCGTTAATACTATTGTTGTTCGTAATGTTTTTCAAGCAATTCACTAAGGCGGGATTTCAAAAAATGAATAAAAAGGGCTTTGTCTCAAACCCGTAACGTTGATTCACATAAATGTATATGGACACTTCAATCACATTTTGCATAAACAAATGGAAGATACTCTGCACAGATCTAGTTGTGGGGATGCTAATGGTTTGCACATCATTTTCCCCATCCACTTCATGGATGTTTTATTGTTAAGATGACAACTGCATAAACTTTTCAACATCCTGTCCAAGCTTGTAAATTTCTCCTTCAGACAAAGAAATGAGTCCTCTAGGAACAGGACTGGAAGGAAAAGATCCTAGCTGTGTAACGTAGGGTTGGGACTTTGCTACTGGTCTGAGAACACAAGACAGTAGTACTGGTAGACAGCTGATGGTCACAGAGCAGGCCCCAAGTGGAAGGAGAGTGGTCTGGAGGATCAGCAACCTTAAGGGATTGTGCTCTTTCTGTGTAAATGTGTGGAGAGTAGGCACTGTTCCTCAGGGTAACATAGCAGGAAAATATTCAAACGGGTACAACTCTGCAGTTTTCCTGCTCCCAGCTCTCTTATCAATGTTTGCTAACACCTCGCATCCATAAAACTAGCTGTAAGGAGGTTACACAGTTTACATCATTATTATCTGTTAAGACAGCTTTCGTAAATCAAGACAGACTTTAAAATTGTCCACATCCATTAAAAATACTGCAAGGCCTTTCACAGAAAACAACATTGGATATTTTCTTCTCCAGCATACCAAAAAGGGATGTTTGCGCTGGGCTGCGGGTGGGGGACTTTCCCTTAGGTTTTTCTCTCTCTCTTTCTTCCTTGTGAGCATTTCCTCATGGCAGACAGGAGCTGGGCTGGTCAACCTGCTTACTTGC
>NW_009935158.1:0-11481 GCF_000696875.1 Nestor notabilis | reverse complement strand
GGAAAGAGACACAGTTTTTGTATTTGAGAACTTTTCTTATGAAGGATGTATGTGCCTTGTCTTGCAGCAAGCAAGCAAGAGAATAAAGCCTTTGAGCCCTCTGGTTTGTTTAGGGCTGGGATGTAACGCTGTGACCCTTACCAGTGAGAGAGCGAAGCAACCCTGAAACAATTGGCAATGTTAGTCCTTGCCCTAGGCATGGAGGGTGGCAGACTGTTCCAGGGATCGAAGGATTCTGGGTGGAGAAGGAACGTAAGCCACACATATACACCCCAAAACTACTGGAAAGTTTATTTCAAGATCTAAAACAGATGGAAAATCCAGAGATATACCAAGCCAGAGAGAACTACCAAAGAACAGATTAGGCACAGATTCTTACCAACCTGCACATTTGTTCAATGACCAGGAGGCCAGCTCCGAGGTGCATTGAGAGCAAACGGGGTGGCAGGCGCATACTTTATGGGCATCCCCATGGAGGTAATGTCAGCCATAAAGGGTCCATCTCCCTCTTCTCTTCTCTAGATCTTTCTCAAACCCCGGGCCTTTTATATCCCCGAAAGTGCCAACTACCTCCTACGCAGGGGGCCAGCCTGCATCCTGAGGAGTTGCCCTGCTGGCTTCTTTTTCCCATGCACATTCGTCCTGACGCAGGGGGTCAGCCTGCACCAGGAGGAGTGGCCTTGCCGGCTCCCTGCTGTGCACCCCCACTCCAGGTGATCGGAGATGGTCCACCACGGACCAACTTCTACAGTGTTAGACCCATCTGACACACAGCCTCAGCCCTGCTTTGCTCACTCCCCTAAAACTCAGCCCTGTCTTATGCAGTATGTGCTCCTCAGATATTTCAGACCCCGGATGTCTCTTCCAGCTCCTAGGTTAAATAGGTACTGCTTTTTGCAACATTCTAGCATTTTGGAGGTTTTGATACACACTTTTAGACTTTGGTGGGAATGGCCAGAAGAACACTGAAAAAATTTGTTCATTGTATTGATTTCTGCAATAAATGAGTCAGTAAAAGCAGATGAAGGAATTCATATATGCTATGTATGAGTACAGACACTTCCAATATTCTTTGTAATTCACACCTCAAAACATTACAGAAAATGTATTGTGTCAGTTTCATTAGTCTTTGCCCTATGCTTCCAGAAATATGCTGTAGATATTGATTTTACCAAATTAAAATGTAATCCAAATCTTTGGCTATATGAATTTTTGTATATATATATTTATTTTATTTTTTTTTATAAATGTACTGGTTTTCTAACTATCATCAATTTTGTCCCCTGGCCTGTACTTCAAACACAAGTATACTAACATTATCTATTGGGGATTTTTATATAAGTGATTGCTTATAAGCATGTTATTGTCTCTTGAGACTGGAGTTTGGCCAATTCTTTTTAGGATGATTGTGCTTTAGCTCCGTAAGTCTGCTGCTAAAAGGGGGTTGTTCATTTTTCTGGCAGTAAATAATGAAATGAAACAAATACAATCTGTAATAGAATCAAATGGGAGTACAATGAGCCTGCAATTCAATTTGGATTTAATATAGTTGCTTAATCCTGTTAAGGGGTGCCCTCATGAGAAACATGCTTAAGCAGCCTGGAGCAGAGCTTGAAATGTGAGGACAAGCAGTTAAAGTTTTGTGGTGCAGTAGAGGATGAGAGGGGACAATATGCTTTTGTACCATGTTACAGAGCCAAGCCTTATGACATCATTCTGGATAAACTGGAGGTTACTGAAGGGACTTCAAAGAAAGCATGGAGAAAGATGTAACAGCTACCAGTGTAAGACATTACTGTCTGTTTTCTGCCTGTTCTGAAAGATCCATGGGGCCAGGAGAGATATTGCATCTATGTGTTTGTGTACACTTGCCATTTTTTGCTTTGCAGTGATGGAAGTGTCTCACAAGAAGCCAGACTCATCATCATAGGAAGCAAAGGAAGCTTCATCTGTAGGAGAAACAAAAAGAGAGAAACACTAAAGATGAATTGTCACTGTACAGAAGTAGAAACAGCCATTAATTTTTGTGGAGCCATTGATTCATCTAGGAATAATTAAGGCTTGCAAGAGACAACAAGAAACCTATGTAGTTATACCATAAACTGTATTTTTCAAGATACAATCCTTAAACGTAAACCACACTTTTCTTGCAGGAAATGCACATATCTTTTTATAGCCATAAAACAACTTCCACCAGAATTCACTGAGGAGAACAGGTGGCATCTTATTGCTCCAGGAAGATAAGGAGCAAAGGACTTAGCATGCCCATAAAACAGACTATGGAGCTAGCTAGGAGGAAATTATCTGGGTTATTAGCATCAGGATGTAAAAAGATGCCTCTAACTACTTTAGAGGCTGGAACTACAGAAAAAACCCTAGGTCACTAAAACCAGCTCATTGCTATAGCATACCCCAGTTATCCTACAAAGCTATTGTTTTTCCTTTCTCTTCAGATTAGCTCCTCATACAAAAGACATCAGACAAATCAGCACGTCCTGGCAATGCAGGTTTCTTTCTGCTCTTCAACACTTGATGTATTCCCTTCTTCCCCTGTTTTGAAATAACCTCTCCTGGATCATTCAGCTACTCACATTCTTTAAAGGTTTACTAAACTTTATTTGCAGCAAAAGGCACTGGCAGAACTGTTCTGGTCCAGTTTATTTGTATCCACTTTCTGGGATAGTGGTCTCCAATTTTATTTTTAATTTCTGGGATTTTTTTAATGAACTCTAAAACTTTCCTGATGTGTCCAGGCTCCTCTGAAATTATCATAAATCCATTGACCCATTGACAATGTCGTGGTTTTTACTTATTTTCTGTGGACATCTTGAAAGTAGTCTTTATATGTCTGGAGTTTCTATGGACTATGCACTGTAGATCACTGAGCTCTACTGGTTTCTAAACCTGCTTCCTTGATGGGGCAATGCTTAATTCGGTTGATTATAATGCGAAGCTGTGAAGTGAGAGTTCATTCCCGTCTCCTTAATGCCCAAAACGGGGGAAGTCATCTCCTCTCCATGTAAGTTGTCATGAGCTGAACATTTGTTAACAAGTTGATATAATCATAGAATAGTTAGGGTTGGAAAGGACCTCAAGATCATCTAGTTCCAACCCCACTGCCATATGACCCAGGACCAGACTGTGGTCTCCTTTACCTAGGTACACACCTTCTGAACTGTCTCAACTAGCTTGTGGCTCATGTCCTAAGTGTTTGAAGTGCAATTTTTGCATGCTGTGCAATACTAATCGTGATAAAACTGACCACTGTACTCAGTGAGCCTGCAGCTTGAGCTGATTGCCTGACCGTGTAGACAGTTAGGTTCCTACCTTGAATCCTATCACTGGAGACCTCTAATGGCCCTCAACTTCTTAGACACTTGAATGAGATGCCTAACATTCACTTGTGTGAATACCTTGTCCACTTCCACTGCATGTCAGGCAAACTCTCTACTTCAGGTCAGGTCTGCTTCTGCACTAGCCTTATTTTGTTCCTGTGGCTTTCCTTTGATTTCAGTGGGCGATGTTGTCATATATCTAGAGTGGAAGGTGACAAAATTGGTCCTCAGAATCACAGGTAAGCTACCAGGGAAGTCGTACAGTTACAACTAAGTTTTCTCAGTTGTGTACTGAGCAATCTGAAGAGGAAGTCACTGAGGTATAATTAACATCAAACCCAAAGGAGCCACTTCTCAATGCCATTTTTCAGAGTGAAGTCACTAGTCAATGCCATGTCCTTTTAAATTGTGCTGGTGAGAAGATATAGATGAAAGGAACTGCATCCTTCAGCCTGGAGAGGTCATGGTAGAGCTGCATTTTGGAACCTTGTGCACTCAGGTGACCTGATCTTCAGCCAAGTTAAAAGCTCCATAGAAATACAACTTGACATTATCATTACATTGAGGAATTTAGATAGCACCATAAATATACCTATTGCTTTAGAGAATACAGATAGACATTCTGTGCCCTAAAGACCTTAGAATCTGAATACTGAGGTAAAATTACAACTAGCACTTAATCTGTTCAATATCTCCCATTACACAGCAGACCCTCAGCTACGTTTGTAGTTGATACTCAGGTACTTTAGGGTCGTATCACCTAATCTTGTGTACTGAATATTTTATTTAAAGAATCATAGACATTAAGTTTTAATACAATATCCTATGCTTCTTCAGTGTTTCTCAGAGTTCCTCTTCTGTCCTTTTTACCTAACTGCCAACTAGATACAGCCCTATTGAGTCTATCAGATCATGGTCCAGACTCTCAAGCAAGTGAAAAAAAAAAAAATTAATCCAAGTTGCCTCTTGTCAGGGAGGGCAAATTGATCTAATTGCCCTCTTCCCTCAGTTAGAACTGTCTCATTTCTGGATGATTTTGAGGAGAACGTGCTGTATTATTGAACATGTAGCCTTTTTACTTTCCTATGTGCCATTTGGTATCACAATTAGAAGATTGAAATGGTTCGTAGAAGGCTGGAGATTTCAACACATTTGATCTGAGAGAATATTAGGAAACTATAATTTGCCTTTGAGTTTTCTATCATATATTTAAATAATCCCAACATGTCCTGCTGTATTAAGAAATATACTTGCTGTCAGACGTCCAAGCACAGTCTTTGTGTTTCTCCCTGTGAATGAAATATAAATATCGAAAAATACATGCAAAACATTGGTGCTCTAACTAAGAAAGATGTTTGTGGTTTTAAGACTGACAGAAAACAGGGAAAGCTTCTTCCTGGCTTTTCTGTCTTACTGTCCAGGGGAGCCAAACATGGTTCATCTGTTCGGAGCAGCAGGACAAAGATTCTGCCCTACCCCTTGCTGTCATCAGCCCTACAGAAAACACCAAACCCCTCCGAAGAGTCTCTTCCTCTGGGGTGAAAAAGTTGTTTCTCGTGCCAGCTGTTTCTGAATTATTCCAGATTGCTGGAACTACTAATTGTGTTCCTGTGTGTATCCACTAAAAATACAATTATATAGAGAAGGAAATAATTAGAGTTGAAATTAAAATGTTACACTTAGCTTACCTAAAAAGACGAATGCTAGACCACTCCATTCATTTTTACTATTGCCATTAATGTAACAATAAACAAAAGCTTCTGTCCCACTTCAGACATGTTTATTGTGCTAAGAATATAAATTCTGGTGGGCAAACTCCACCCCTTTGCATTGAGTTTCTTGATTTGAGTTGATGGAAATGCATGCGGGGTGAACTTTTCCTGGGAGAAGACTTGCAGTTCCAAGCAATGATAAGTCTAAATCCTGTATTAGTTAATGTGACTTTGTCATCATAATTGTCTTACTAATTCTGCAGAAAAAAAGATTTCTTTAGGTGTTCGGGGGTGTTCACAGTTTCCAGCTCATTATTTCTTCTAGCAAAATTAGGCTTACATTTGCATGTTTTTCCTCTCTCCTTTGGAAAAGATAATGAGAATTATTCTTTTCCAACAAACCCCGTACCTATCTTGGGCCTGAATTCACCTCACTTCACTTTAAGACATTTCACTGAACCTACTGACTTATACAGGTGATCTGGGGACACTTTGAGCTGAAGGAAGGCACCTCTTTCAGATGCATAAAGTTAAGAAGGAGAGGGGGAATCAAAGCTCCTGTATTTGGAGCTATTGAGAATGTATCACTCTGTAATGCAAGTTCCTACACAGCTGGGACCCAGCCTCTCCTGGTCTCTGTTGCAGTAGCACAGAAATCTTAGTGATGAACATGTTGGCTCCACTTCACCTCTGCAGCTTCTACTAAAAAGGATATGCAGACTCCTAAAAAGGCCTTTATAATGCCAGCTCAAATTGGCATGACCAAAACTATCAGTATCTGCTTCTGTTTAAGTAAAAGTGGAGATAAGAGGAGGAAGAAAGTGAAACAAATGCTTATTCAAGTAATTAAGACAGTACGGGAGCATGTAAGGGAGCATCTAAGGGTAGCTTTACTACTCTGTCTCCTTCCCTCCAGAAAGTTGAGAGGCTTGGTATGTACGTCACAGCACTGGCTAAATAGCTGCAATTCCACCCAGAGGAAAGCATGAGACTACAGCTTTTTGCCAGCATTGGAAGTTTGCCAAGCTCTGTGGTATTTAAGCAGTCATGACTTTGTCTTTATCTGCACAGATTAAATATGGATGTGTATATTAATTATGTAAATGCGAAGCTGCAGATCTCAATCAAGTAGAGCCAAGGATACACTACCCTTTGCAAGTGCTGATTGATGCCATACAGCAAGAAAAACAGACACCATTCAGCTCATTGCTATGTATATTCTGGAGAGGAGAGGGAAGGAAGAAGGAAATTTTGGAAGTAAACAGTGTTTTATAATGAGAGTGAAACTATAAATGCCATAACTTTCTATAATACCTAATAGCTTCTACTCAGCAAAACAGAATGCTTACTTAGCAGGAGACAGCTTTAGAAGATGGTGAAAACACATATTTTGAGTGAGAAGAACACTATCAACAGACTCATAACAGATTTAGTCAAGGGCTGAAACCAGGCTTTGATGTGGTATGGAAAAGTACCTGATTTTTCTGTAACTTCATGTAAATCATGAACAAGTACATGGAATCAGTTGTACTATGTCAGTGTAAACTTGATGATTTGCAGCAGAGGATAGATAAACTTTCCAGGTTTAGCTTTGTGAATGACGACACACCAAAATTTGACTTGTTTGTCTGCATGCTTTGTTTTAATCAAAAGAATATGATGTAGATTTTCAAGGAAGGTGAAATGGATTATGCATGTGAAATTTCCAGATTCTTGTCAAGGTACACACAAAAATGGTGTGTTGTTAGAGAAACCTCACCCTGCAGCCAATGACAATTACTCATCTCCATTCCATCTGCTCAGCTCAACAACTGCATGCTCTAGCATCCAGGGCCTGTCACCAGGATATGGTTAAAAAGTGCTACAATATTAATTTCTTTGTCTGGCTAGGCCCATAAAAAGGATAAGCAATATACCCGTTTATCAAAGTTATGGAAGACAGAAAAGAAAACATAGGTATCAGAAAGGGAAGCTGTCCAGCATCTGGCCAGTGGGAGGAGAGGGATGGACAAGAAGATTGCAGGGCAAGGCAGAGACCAAGCACTCTGCCATCACCCAAGTCCACTCACAACGAGACTCAGAAGACTGAAACCCCAGCATCTCTGTGTATCCCAGACACTGTTCTCTCACCTGTAGCACAAAGATTGGCATTGAGTGCTCCCTGCTCAGCACCACCTGCTCAATACGGGAGGTCTACTCAGAAAGATGACTTCCCCAAAGTCACAAGTAGTTTTGACTTCTATTTATCTAGCACCTCCTTCCAAGGGCTGACATAATCTGATTTTAGGATATCCTTGCACTATGAAGGTGTATGGAATGATTCTAGTTAAGAAACATACTTACTCCTCCCCAGGTTTTTCAAGCTGACTTTGGTGCATTCTGACTGTTGGCATTAAGGTGACTGTCATTCTCATTAAAGAGTGTATTGGGGTTTTCTAGTGGTATGAATGCAAGACTGATTTTTGAGGTGAAATAATTGCAATACGTATTCTGAATAGATCAGTTAGTCGTAAGAATGACTTGCAGTTAGGATCAGCATCCAGCTTGTGCTCTGCTGCTCATGTGCTGCTCCTGTTCACCCAGCAAATTCAAGCTTTCAATATGAGCCTGCTTTGCCCCCATTGACTGTGATGACTACGAGAGGTGGTTAAAGGATGATCTGGCATGCTACATGTGGTTGTGCACTTGCTCTGAGTGCAATGACAAGTGTCAGAAAGCCCAGGAATATCTAAGTAGACTGTTAGCACATAAATGCCTCTTCATTAATCACAGATCTCGGACATGGAGAAGACTGCCTTTCTACACACATCCCCTTTTTCATGTCTATCTTAGCTGACTTTATATCACAAAGTTGCTCTTCTGTGGACTGATACAAGCCATTCCAGGAAACAGGTTTTCCTATTGAACTGGCTTGGGGATTGACAGCCAGTACACACCTTGACAGGTTCCTTTACACTTACCAGATAGCCCATGCCCTACCTTTACACTGAGCCACTCTTAAAGACCATTCTGCATGTGGTGGCTAAGACAGAGGTGGGCTATTTTGTGATATACAGCAGTATGTCACATTTGCAATCAGCTAAGTGAAGTTACTGTCCTCTTCTAATCCCTTAACAACCATATTCCCTCGCATTGATGCCAGTTATTCACTTGGCCCTAGAAATCCTACCTGAACTTACACAGTAACATACATGATTCAGACCTTGCCAATTTATGTAATGCAAGTGGTTTGGGGGATTACTGGTGCATGACTTTGGCTACTTATCTGAAAAAGCCTACTCTGTGAAACCTGGTATTTCTGTTCTTGGAATAAATTATAAATGTAGGATAGATTTAAATCTATCTGGGGTTTCACTTTCATAATGACAGAATCGAGTCAACTACACCAGGAGCTTCCTGTGCTTGTGTATCACTATCAGCGCCTGCACTGGCAGCTCCCATGTATATTTGGGTCTAGAAGAAGGCACTTGGGTGCTCAAGCCTTCAGCAGCATGCTTCAGGAGTCTTTGCCCTGTATGATATTTCTGCCTTTATTCTTGCAGGTTGTGCATTCATTCCTTTCCACTTCATCTCTGCACTCACATTCTGATAACAGAAAATAGGCTGGTCTTTCATTTGGCTGAAATGGAAATTAAATCCTGACAAGAAGATTAAACAAAGTGCATAGAGACACATGAATTACTACTATTAAACGTTATAAACTATGATTAAGTTTTACTGTGGGCATTTTGAAGTGTTCCTAAACATAAATATATTCTTCTGAAAATAACCTAAACTTAGCAATGATGTTCAAATCATAGAGAAAGCTAGCCCTTTGAGATTTGTTAGATGCAGACAACAAGTTACATATTACATTCATATAAATTTAAATTCATCTCCTTCTTATTTGGACCACAAGCTTTAGCTTAACTTTTACTCCCAGAGTTTGCAAAACTTTATTCAAAGGTCAACTTAAAAAATCATTAGGAAACTGAAAAGTCCTCTCACTTCATCAAGCGATAACCTTGCAACAATCTAAATAGTATATCTCTTTGACCTCTGCCCATGCTTCTTGCAAACCTTAAAACATCAAGTCAAATTTGAGATGCAAATGTAAATTGAATGAAGTGACAGTCAGTGATGAAGAACTACGTGACAGGATTCCTTGTCCGTGGACTGCATAATAGATGAGAGGTTTTAGCAATCAAATTTCTTCAAGAAAAGACAAGCTTGTTTAGTGTGTTAACCACAAGCACATTTTTGCATCCTGGGTCTTTTGTAAGGTGTCATAACTGATTCACCAATGGATGATAAGTTAGAATTCTCTGGACTAAGGTGCATGGGTCATCTCTGCCTTTAATTGCGTTTTACACAATTAGATTTTGCCTTCTCGGTCTCTTTGTTTCCTGGTGTAGATGTGATGTTTAGTACTATATTTTGACTGGAAAGCATAGGGAAAATATGACGGCAAAAATTATGGAACTAGGTGTAACTTTTAACAATTTTCTGCTCCCAGATTCCACTAAAATTGTTTTGCATTTTAGAATTCAAAATTTAAAATTAATTTTCTGTGCCAGCCTGCAGAGTCTGTGTTAGGTGAGCACCCACTTGCCATGCCCCCATATTCTGTTATTTGCTTTCTTTTTTGGATCTGCTGTCTGTTCCCTCAGGGACAGATTCTCATTAACAAAAATTAAGGAATAGAAAAAAACAAAACAAAAAACCAAAACATCAACCAGTCAGATTGGAGCAGTTGGGAACCTTATCCACAGAGCTGACAAAGAAGCCAGAACACAGGCAGAGACATTAAGAATCTCTTTCCTCTTTCTGTTTTTTCCTTCCAGGTCAGACTGTCTTATTGGACAAATGCTGGGGAGAAATTGTGTATCCTGCTATCTCAGGTCTTCTTCCGAGGAAACAAAACATTTTCATCTCCTGTGCTTCAGTCTAAAAAGCAGCTAAAGACTTTTTCTTTGAAAAGTTTTGTGAAAACCGAAACCTCCCCCAGATTTTCTTTACGTGTACTTACAAATATTACGTTTGTATGCAATATAGTTTGAAACTATGTTATTTAATACTGTGACATTAAGAAAGTGAGAGCTGGGGTAAGAAAACATCTCCCTTACACCCTCACACCTCTCCCCCTCTACTTGACTGAAATCCACACCACTTGAGGATAAATAAAGCAGTCTCATATATTGATCATGGGTGGCCAACAGATCAGAGAGACAGAGGAAAAGAGGAGAAAAAAACTATGAGGAATGTGTGTGGGAAAGGATAACAAAGATTTTGTTTTCATATAATAAACAGCAAAAAGATGTAAATGGAGACCCCCAAATATGTTAAAAAAAACCCTCATAGCTTTTCCTTAGAGATGCCTAAATAATTAAAAATTGCCTGATTGGTAGTAAAAAAAAAATGGGAATATCAAGTATAATATAAAACAAACTATAATATTTATAATAGATAGATGAATAGATGAATAAATTATAGACATAAAGGGCAGGCAGATCTTGACGTGTCCTGGCAAAGACTCATATGAAAGTGACTGTTAAATCAAGGTTACCACTGCATTTGATTACTCAGTTTATCCAGATATGTCTACAACTAATGACACTTTCACATGCACATATATTTAATATATGCATCCTGGGAAGCTTGAAATTTCCTTTCTATTTCATTTTTTAAAAAGTTTAATTGCATTGGGCAGAATCACAGAGTTAAAGATATAATCCAATCAATATTTTGCTTGGAAAGTATTACCCAGTTATGATTTTCAAGTTTTTAATCTTATGCTCGAGGCTTTGCCATGGTAGAACTAGTTGCTTCTTGATACTTATTAGGCTTATTATTTGGATTATCTTGATGGATTGAAGCTTTATTAGTGCTCTTCAGAATTAACATAGCAACTACAAGACATGGAAGTGTGTTTGTATATACAGTAACATGTATAACTTCAAGAAGAGAAAGGTGGAAGACCCAGGGAACTACGGAACAGTCAGTCTCACCTCTGTGCCTGGCAAAATATTGGAGTAGAATCTCCTAGAAAGCACGCGAAGGCACATGAAAAACAATGAGGTGGTTGGTGACAGCCAGCATGGCTTCACTAAGGGGAAATCCTGCCTGACCAATTAGGTGACCTTCTATGATGGGGCTACAGAAGTGATGGACAGAGGCAGAGCAGTTGACATCATCTACCTGGACTTGTGCAAAGGGTTCAACAGTGTCAGGCATGACATCCTTGTCTCTAAATCAGAAAGACATCAATTTGATGGATGGACCACTTGGTGGATAAAGAACTGGCTGGATGGCCGCACGCAAAGAGTTGTGGTAAATGGCTCAATGCCCAGTTGGAGACCAGTAACGAGTGGTGTCCCTCAGGGGTCGGCGTTGGGACCGATCCTGTTCAACATCTTTGGCAGCAACATGGACAGTTGGATTGAGTGCACCCTCAG
>NW_009935157.1:189610-226464 GCF_000696875.1 Nestor notabilis | reverse complement strand
CCTTTCTAACCTTAAGTATGCTAATATTCTATGTTATATTTGGCTGTGACTCTCCTGTCGTTAAATCTGGTGTGCAATTAGAAAACTGTAATTAATATATTTAAAAGGAGATGATGTCATTTTCTTTGTTCTGCACAATAATTTAATGTATTTAATATTAGAAAAATATTTTCAGCCAGTATAAACTGGCTAAGATTTGTTGATATTTGCCAAGCTACACCCGTTTACACTAACTGGTTAGCTGGTCATTATATTTTTATCAGAGATTTTCAGCTTGCTTGGAAGGAAACTTCTTTGTCTATGTCATAAAAATAGTGTTCCTCATAAAAAAAAAACAATTAAAATACAGGAGCATTTGCATTCTGAGTATACATGTCTTCAGCCACATCATAACTTGCCATTATTTCTTACAGCTTTGGACTATGTCACTTTTCAGTTTATGAATGTTAGAACTATGAGTTAAGAATATAAAGTGTCCCATATTTTGAGAACAGATCTAGACTTTTTCATCTGTATGCTAACTAGTACTTGCAACGTTTTGTTTTGCAAAAAAGAAGATGTCTGCTTAAAGTCTTATCATAAAGTCTTGGTAGAGACTGTATTGCTAGAGTAGCTGTATTTACCAGGACCAATTCTAATTATCATGTATTTTGCTTAGAAGGTAGAAATACTCACTCTGAAGACAAGTATTCCCATTTGGTACTGTTCAGAGTAATAGCTACTCACATGAATAATGATTTCAAGTTTAGGTAGTTCTGAATTTCAAGATCCTCAGGGGCCCAATGCCATTAAATATGATGTAGCTTTGGTGTTCTTTTTAGGTAATCCCATTCAATATTATAGATCCCAAGAAAATCCCATGTCTAAACTGAAACCCAGTACTCAGCCAAACTGTGCATACACTTTCTGTTGCTAACTGAAGTGTCTGTAGATGGGGTTCATGGTTCTGTTGATGTCAGCAGAGTACGTGTAAGTCTTCCCTGAATTCAAACCTCCATTTCAAATTCACTCTCATGCCCATCGGTATTTAAGAAATACACACTGAAATGTTTTATTTACATGATTTGGGATTTTAGTGTTTTAATCCAAGTTTAAAGTCCCTGAGAAATAATGGTTTTGCTTATGTATTCAAACAAGAAATAAACATAATCAGTGCTTTTATGAAGCCTCTAATATACAACATGGATGTCAAGAGTCAGTGTTCAGATGTACACCAAGAATAGGCATGTTAACTGCTCTCCTTTCAGCTTTGATGCTGTATTTCAGATGTAGCAAGGTCTCCTTTGTATTAAGGCTGGAGACCATGATCCAGGATCCTCCAGCTCTATTGTTGAACCCTGTTCTGGAACAGCCTCATCTACACTGGAGTTCCACATATGCAGTCATATATTACATGGCATTTAGTTCTTATCTATATAGCAGGCTAACAAGGACAGGCAGGCATTGATCCACTTACCTCTGAACAGACGGAGTTGTTATTACTGTTGGCAAAAACGAGTAAGGAGGCACTAATGAAGCCAGACCCTATTACATATACTGTCTCAAAATTTTCTGCCATCTATCAGAGTTTGAACTTCCTGTCTTTCCTGTATGGGAGAGCACTAGCATGTCGTCTCTTGTCCAGCCATTTCTCCTCTTGAAACACATAAAGATGTACCCGCTTAGTTCCCCCTCTTCCTACTTTGGGATATTTTATTGTAATTACGAAGTACATAAAATTTTCTTGCCTGAAGGAAGGATGGACCACCAGAAACACTTTGTGATGACATAAACTGCTTCCTCAGAAGCTAGATTAAAAAAAAGAGTAAAATAAAGTAAAAATGTGGGGAATGTAGACAGAAGGAAGATGTAGGGGAATTAAAAGACCGTGGAAGCAATTGCAGCTTCTTGCACCACTTGCTTATGGCAGATGGAAGCTATAAACAAGGAAAGCCATTGACAATGTAATAGAGTTATTGTTTGGGTTGCTTTCATGCTCAGGATTATTACTATTATTATTTTTGTCCTTTGCATGTTCTTTTAATAAATGGCCATTAACTAAATTGGCAAAGGGGAAAAAAGATATTGCTTATTTCACAATTACATTCGAATGTTTCTTTGATAATTAGTTCACAGAAGCTGTCATGCTGGTCAATGCTCTCTTCTCTGCTGAAGATAGCATTATTGTCTGATTTATGTTTTGATTCATCCCCTTGTCCCCTTACATTAATTGTCTGTTGTTGATAGCCATTTAGCTAAATGTGTCTGGGGAAATAGGGTGAATAACAGTAATGTGGAAGACAAGGATTAGAGTCATTACCCATAAAGCAAAAAAGATTTTACACATTCGAAAAAAGATGAGCCAACTATTCTTTACAAAGAAAAACTTCTGACCTCTGGAACACCTCTGTTTTCTCACAGTAGATAATATAAGACTTTATATAAATATAAATTTACATATATTCACACACAGACACACAAGTGAGATTTTTTCTATGAAAATATATAGGTATAAAAATAAACCTATGAAATATGTATGCACATGTGCAATTAGATGCATAAATATGTGCACTTTCACAATTGCTAAATCTCCACTGGTGTTTTATTTAAAGACTGACAGGAAACCATACAAAACAAAACCAGAACTGAGGCAATTTGCAAGACTCTTTCAGAAAAGCTGATCATGAATTCTCCAGAACTGGACTATCCTGTCAGAAAATTGTTATCTGACCTTTTTGCTGTTGTCTGCTACAACTGCTAGATTTTTCTTTCCTCTGAGTTTGCTTTTATCAACTAATCTGCAGGTTCCACAACGGTCTTCTGGCACTGGGATTGGGATTAGTCCTAGACCAAAAATTTAATTTTTGAATGAAAATATTCATCACCAAAAAGTAAAGTTTTATGTGTTTGTTTTCAGTCTGAGGGTTGGGGTTTTTTTTAATATAAAATGCCTAGTCCTTTTTTTCCTCATTTCTTTTTTTTTTTTTTCTTCCAAAAACCGTGGGAATTTTTTTATTATTTTAATACATTTGGGTTCTTCTGAAAAATTCCAGAAAAATAAAATCATAGAAATGTGGACCTGGAAAAGATCTAGAGACATTCAGACAAATTTACACTATGGCAAGATGGAGTATACCTTGCCACCCCTGAGAAATCCTTGATTCAGAAACCATACGCTCTCTACGCACAGTTAAAGTTCAAGACCTTGATGATCCTAATATACTGTATTTGGTATGTCCTCTGGCCAAATGGTACAGCACTCTGAAGAGATCTATTGAATGCAATATCCTCCTTACTTTGAAACGGGAAAAATTTTATGTCAAATCTTAGTGGTGGAAGAGAAGAAAAGCATGAGCTAGTCAAATACCCATGGCACCATGGCCATATTATGAAATAAAAATATTTAGTTTTTAGTGAATATATTTATTTCCTTTCTCTAATAAAAATCAGTATTTTCTGTAAGAGGAAATTAATTTTCTGACTACTTTTAATCACAGTGCAATAAATCTAGAAAGATTTGCATGTACTTTAATACTTGTAAAGAAGCTACAGACATGTTAAAAAAGCTTTGTTTTTCCTGTCAATTCACTTCATTTCTTTTCCTTACAGGAATGGTGGATTCAGGAAAGCTACTCAGAGCAACAGAATCATGGAAGCTCTTTAGACTCTCTGCATTAATTATAATTTTAAACCAGATTGTTTCTCCTTTTTCATCTCACCTTCTGTTCTATACACCAGTTTGAAATCTGCTTTCAGGGCAGCTTTAGCTCATAATGGGTAAACACTCAATATGTTTAGTGTCTTGACCTCATTGGATATTGGGCCAATAATATGCATGGGCCTTCAGAAGTCATCTCCAAACACTAAGACCTGCAAAGTCAGCTGGACACCTCCAGAAAAGTTCCTGTAAAATCTTTAGTAAGGACATAAATAGCAGGCAGCAGACCTATCTTATCAGCATTTCTTTCCTGTTTCAGTATAATAATAAAGCCAAAAAATGCAAGGATTGAAATTAATCAGCTGTTGTTCTTATTTAAGCTGAATCAATATTCAAATTTGTGTATCTGGGTTTGAAAGCACCTGCCCTTTGACTCCTGAGCAGAAATATATTCAAAGTCATGCAGTTCTTTTGGTAACCCCATCTTTTCTCCTTTGTGATTTTCAGCTCTGTTAGAAGAGGTTTACCTTTACCTATGACCTTGTCTATCTCTTCTGCTCCAGGTTGTGATGGAAATGGGTGGATATTTGTGGGACTTGCATTTTCCGTGCTTGATAAAATTGTCCTGGTCAAAGCCCATGACATTTAAGAATCCTCTATGGTATTTCCACCCCTTTGCTGGTATGCTGGGAAGCTATCAAGAACTTTACACTTCTGAAGTAATTGATGATTTAGCTTCAGAGATAACATGAAGAACTGGAGAGGAAAAGACATTTCACCAGTGAAATAAATATTTTAATGAGAACAGTTCATTACAGGCTAAACAACATGTTCTGTTCAAATTTTAAGCACACCTTTCAAAGCCATGATCCAGTTTGAAACATTGTGAGGGATGAAGAGCCTAAATGCTTCAGTCACAGAGCATTTGCCTTTTTTTTTACCTCAGTAACCCATACTAAGCTTCAAAAATCAAAATACAGCTGCATTTTCCTCACCACATTTCACAAAAAAATTGTGAATTCTTTACATTTATCCAAGGCTCAGGGGACACCTTATAGCAGCCTTCAAATACATAAAGGGGGCTGGCAAGAAATCTGGAGAGGGACTTGTTACAAGGGCTTGTAGGGACAGGACTAGGATAGATTCAGATTAGATTAGACATTAGGCAGAAGCTTTCCCTGGGAGGGTGCTGAGGCGCTGGCACAGGGTGCCCAGAGAAGCTGTGGCTGCCCCATCCCTGGCAGTGTTCAAGGCCAGGTTGGACACAGGGGCTTGGAGCACCTTGCTCTAGTGGAAGGTGTCCCTGCCCATGACAGGGGCTGGGACTGGATGAGCCTGAAGGTGTCTTCCAAAACTATTCTATGATTCTATGTACCACCATGCAAGTGTGCAAAGCACCTGCTCTTTCCACAGGCTAATACACACATTAGTTACCATAAAGAGTCTTTGCCACTAATGTGCACATAAGCACACTCACATTCACATGTACACAAGGACACAAGGCAAAATTACGTTACAAACCAAGGTAGGAACTTCATGCTTCATCAGGGGTGGAAGCATGTATCCTTTAGTATTTACTTTATACATTTATAGAACAGAGTAGATCCATAGTCTCAAAAATTTTTTTAATCGCTGACTCCAGAAGTGAAAGATTTCTGAGCTTTTATCTCCAGGAGACATATTCTTATTCATTTATTGACAGATACTGATGAAGTATCCAATGCTCACCTTTCCCACCACCTGGGGTGCAGGCATCCCACTTTGGAGACCAGTGGAACAGAGAACTGGTTTCTTTCTTATAACATTTCTGGAATAAATTTATCAGATGGCTGTTAGAGGCAGAATTAGCACATTCATGGAAGTTTTGCTTGATTTCTAAAACCAGTTTTGTGGCAGCTAGTGAAAGCTAATCACCTCTATGCCAGCATGCTAAAGGGATACTGAACTGGTAAAACTGGTCTTTTTATTCAAATAACAGGTTCCACATAAGTAGGAGTGAAGCCAATTTCATGCAGGCTTTTCGAGTCAAACCTATTATCTGGTGAAATGGTATAGAAAATCATTGGTTTTGCTCTAAGCTTTTGATGTGCAAGAGTGTCTGTTTATTGTAAGAGTCTTATTTCAAAGTTATTCTAAGTCACCCACAGAGGTCTTGCAACTCTGCTCTCCATGTTCCACACAGCAACAGTCTGGTAATTAAAGGTGGATTAAGCACAATAAAAAGGCCCCCCAAATAATATTTTTTAATGAAAAAATCTGAAGCTTTTTCATTTCAATTTAGTTCACTTGGCTTGAAACGTAAATATCCAAGTACTTGAGAGACTTTCAACTATCTTATAAATGAAAAGCAATATCACGATCTTTTTTTAAAAAGTATCATTCTGTGGAAATGTAATAAAATGCAGTTCTCATAGAAGTGACATTTTAGATTAAACATTTCCAGAAATAGCTGCAAAAGTTTTTTTTTGTTCTGCTTTTTAGAGAAAGGTGAAGTAGGCAAGCTGTCTTTTTTATTATAGATAAAAAGACTGAAGGCTTAACTGGAATATACATTGGTTTAAAAAAACAAACTAACAAACAAACAAAAAAATCCCCAAAAGAAACCAAAACAAAAAAAACCCCACAACAACAAAAAACCTAACCCCCCCAAAACCAACAATGAAAACAAAACCCCAAACCCAACAACAACAACAACAAAATAAAAACCAAACAAAAAGAAATTACAAAAAAAAACCCCAACTTGGTCATCTTCAGGGTTAAGCACATCAGGTGCCAGATTTGGCAGCTGAGTGGCAGAAGTACAGCCTACCTATGCTAAGAAAAGCAGAGAACACATTAAAATACATTGAAAATCTTCTTGTGGCTTCATTAAACATAGTTCATATACCTGGCATGGAATACAAATGGATCATAAAGTTCACTACAGACCAAAAGTGAAGAAAAGACGAAAGTCTGCATTGACATGGACCTACTTATACCCTGCTGCTGATCTCTGTCAGTTCATATGCAACAGTGACCCAATGTTACAGCTTGCCTGAAAAGACCCAGAAGACCAGGATCAGCCTGACATTCCAAGAAGAAAAGAAAAAATAAGGGGGGAAAAAAGGCATCTTATTTTTTCCACGGTGTCTGTTACACAGATCAGGATTGTTTCCTCCATGTACAAGCTCATGTGGTTATCACACCCTATCACTTTCCTGGAAAGAAGGAGAAAAAGGTCTCATTATTTATCTGTAGGAACATTCCCTGCTAACAATTTTTTTCTCTGAGAACCCTTTGTTAGTTTATAACATTGCAAGAGCAAAACCTAGGTGCTGCTTTTGGGACATCAGTGACTTCTGTTACTGTGCTGGATGTAAGGTTCAAGATCTGAGACATTAGTCATTATTAAATAATTTGAAATATTAATTTGCTTTCATAAATATATATAAACTTTAATTTATTCATGGGTTATATATATATGCATACAGACATATATACATAAAAACATATATACACACACACACACATATATATGAATAAAATTCATTACTTGTAAAAAAACCCACTTTCTTCCAATCTGCATGGACCTGGCTAGTAAACACAAGCCTGGGATATGATAATCCAGTTTATGTTTGTTGCATGCATTATGGATCCTTTTAAACTGGTAAAGAAGTTCAGAAAATTTTTTTTTTTTGTGTTCTATACAGAGAATTTGTTGTGAATAAGAATGAATCTCTGCTTTGCTGATAAATACAAAAGCATGACCTATAAGAATTTTTATCTCTCTCCTTTCGTTTTATTGACAATTTTTTGGGGCATGCATCTCTTCTGCTGTGAGATGAGTATTTGCATAAGTCAGAGGGTGAAGAATAATGCTTTCCTTTTTGCTATTCCTACAAACTAAATGTCTGCAAATAAGCTCCCAATCCCTGCTATGATCCAAAGAGGTGATCAAAGAGTGGAAATATAAATGACTCAAAAATAAGGCATCCTTGTTCTTCTGTAATGCTGGGGAGCTGCACCATTACTTCTGTTTATTTTTGAAGGAAGGAATATGCAGCTGGATTTTATTTGATAGATATGAAATAAGAACTTAATTTCAAACTACGAAATTACTGAATTGAGGAATATAATTTTAATCCTAATTCTGCCTTATCTTTTCTGTTATCTAAACCTTTATATATTTGAATATAATCTAAAAACCATTCCTTAAAATTCCTACATAATTTAGCAGGGACAAAACTAATAGGTTTCTGTAGAAATACAACAGAATTTCCTAATAAACAAAAGCCAGCCCATTTATACTTTTTAGAATTTAGTAGTAAATTAAACCTTTCTGTATTTAATAGATCATTTTATCCCTTTTAGAACACTATTCACATACACTTACAAAACTAATATCGTTCTTCTTTATTTTATTGAAATTTACTTTTTATTATTAATAAAGTATACCTCAAACTATATGTGAAACTCTCTAAGAGAACGTTTCTGCTTAGAGCAAACAACTAGCCGATGTGAAAAGTACTACAGACATATAATGAACTATAGCATTTTTAAAATAACAAAAAAAATTACAATAGAAGTTTAACACTTTTATTACACTCTGTGTTTGCATAATTCTATATATAATTGAAGGACCATATTCTCATTTACATTACAGGTCTTTTGCAGACATCTCATAGTGATGTATTAAATATTTTTGGTTTACCATGAAAGATATAAAGCTTAATGCAAATGAAAATCAGACTATAAACGTTTCAAGATATATTACAACAGGACCCTACAGATATCACAAAAATCATAAAAAACTGAGAAGATTTTTTTGTGAAAGAAAGTAGCAGTATATCTACTGCTAATGTCTCACAAAATACAGGTTACAGTTGTGCTATGACAGACAGTACATTTAAGAATTTGTCATGATCTAATGGTTTACCACCAAAAAAATAAGGTGTGAAAATAGTCCTCTGGGTTCAATGTACCTCTGGGTACATTATGAAACATACAGGGAAAAAAAAAAAAACAAAACCAAGAATGAGATAAAAATGAAATAACTACTACTTTTAAAATATTATTTTCATTCACTTATTAAATGTAATAAAAATACTTTCTTCATGCACCCCAATGAATTGTCATGTGAGTCACTGGGGTACATGCATCTGTGGAGACTATAGGTCTAGAGAAGTGTGGCTGACCCCCAGCTGCTGATTCACAAGTGCAAGTGACCCATAAGTCTTACATAACATGTACCAGCTTCAGACATGTGAATATTTATATGTATCTATTACAAAACATGACAAAAGAAATGAGGAAAATTGGCATTACTGAGGAAAAAAATAATCATATTTCATCCTTTTTGACAAAGGAATGAATTGCTTATTTTTCAGGTTATTTAAAGTATTGGGTTTAAATGTTTAAAGTTTTGTTCCTTCCCAACCCAAAAAAAGCCAGGAGAGGAAGGAAAGATGAGCTGAGGGATCACTGCATGTAGTCAGCAAACTGGATGTGCTGGTCTCCATTATGAGAGGAGTCAGGCAGTGCATATACCAGCATGAATCCACATATCCTCCGGCAGCTGGCCCTATGCATTGGTCAGGAATATAATTCAGCTTTCTATAAAGAGACAGGACATGAGTCTTAGCAACATTAACAAGGATAAAGGGTTGTGCTGCTGTTTCCTTCAAGGTCAGATCCTGGGAGTTTTATCTCAAATCTACCAGTGTAGATTTTTCTCTTCATAAGAAAACCCAGAATGATGTCTGACCCAGAATAACCCAGAAATCCGAAAGGAACAATGGATATAGAAGCCCTGCTTGTAAAAAATAACTCTGAAATTAAGCAAGCAAACAAACAACAAAAAGAACCCCAAACCAAAACCCAAACTGAAACCAAAACCAAAGAATCCCCCCGAACCAAACCAAACACAAGAATCCCTATGTTAACAATAAAACAAGTCCACAAAATAAGTCATATCTTGACTGCACCAAATACTGAAGGAGAGGGAAGGAATAGCACCTGCCTATCTGTGACCATTTAGATTATGAGATGCTGAGATTTGCTTCTTCCCATTAGGGGTTTCCAGCCGTTTGTGCTTCTGTTTGTCCTGGAAATGGGCTTTAGCCACATGGAATGAGAACTGAATTTCCTCACTTATGTCAGTTTAAGAGCTGCAGTTTCAAAAGGCAGCTGAATTCCTAACAAACACCATGGAATACTGTGTCTTTTCCAACCTAAGCTACTTCATTTTTCACTCTGCTACAGTGTTGATCAGCTGAAAAAGCCATGATAGGGCACTTTGTCTAAAAGTGCCTATTCACTCTCAGTAATTAACCCCTAATTCAGTGACTGGACAGATAAAGATAATCAAAGTATAAAACACCTGGTGTAACTGGAGCTTAAAAATGTCTTCTACCATCTGTATATTTTGCTGTATATGCACTTTCTTTCATCTCTGTGCCACAAATCCTTGTTCAAAGGAGTCATTTGTCTATGTGAAAAGCTGTAGTTAAATGCCTCTTCTATTATTTTTTCCCCTCTTACAGCTTTTATTTATACATACACTCTTCATGAAACAACTGTTTATATTTGTTTTCTGATAGAGATATGACTTACAATTTCAGACATTGAAATATTAGGATTTACTCTTGCAATTGTATTTAATACCTTTCCACAAAAAGAAAATTCAGATAAAGAAACCACCTAAAGTTTTTAGGTGATTTCAAGAAAGAAAAAGTCCCATCCCAAATCAGTGATATTAGTGGACATTACTGTGTAACATTAAGGATGTTCACGTGTAAATTTGCTCAATTTTTTATGAGAAATATTTAAAGGGTTCCTATTCAGGGGAATTGAGCCATTGTTTTTATTAAGGAAAATGCTCAGATCAACCTCCAGAGCACTAATTTTATTTTTTATATCAGCTTCCCTGGTTCTAATCCACTGTTTCCTGATAAGCACCTTATGATAACAACTGTGGGACAAATGTAGTTGGCAACAAACGTGTTGTTTCCATTAAGGTACAGCACAAGCTTCATTCATCCATCAAGACTTTCTCTCATCCAGCTGTTGTGCTGTTGGCACCTGGTAAAGGAAAATCAGGTTGACAACTGTGACATGTGAGGAGCAAAGAGGTGAGGCCAAACAAGCAGTTAGGTGTAGAATGGTTAGGTGCCACGCTCCCTAGGAAGTGAAATAGGAGTTAAAAGTGTGAATATCTTTGGAGATCTATGTCCAACCTGCTAATCTCAGTTGTCTGCCAGTGGACTGATGGCTCATGTCCTTGTCCCTGGTCTCTTTGTAAAAGATCTTACATCTTTCATGATTTCATTGGGGAGGAATTAGTAACACACGGAAGAGAATTCCTGGATCATAGCCCATAGCAAACTAGGCAAATTGTGTTTATTCCAAAAGAGACAAGAGAATAGCAATGCTTCCTCCTCTACCACCAAACTATGTCAGAAAATAATCTCTCCATCATCCAAATCAAGGATAAAATCATTATTTTCCACTGAGTGATTTAGTGTTAGGAGTAATTTGGCTTCTTAAATATCCCATTTCACAGCATACAAAAGTGAAGCTTTTTGGAAAATTTGGCAGTGGTCTGCTTCTCCACACTAGTACTTCTGGATGATTGATCAGTTTGAAAATGTGTTGTAATCTGCATAAAAATGGAGTCTGCAAACTGATTTGGATTAATCAGGTCTGATTGTAATTCCTTTTAGTATCCTCATTTGAACAGCACATCAATCATGATGACCTCTTTTGATAATAATGTTACCGTAATATCTAATTTCATATTAATTCCATTGTAATTTACTGGGCATTCATTCTAACAGTAATTCTTATGGAATTACATCTGACATCCCCATGAATACCAAAATAACTCAACATGATAAATGTTATTACATCGAATACCAAAGGAGGCAATAATGATTTGCCATTTATAATAAAATGTTGCCTGCAAACCATTAGTGGACATTACTGCTAGTGTTAAGGATGCGTCTGTGTAAATCTGCTCACATCCAACCACATCCTGAATGTCTTCTGTGTGCCAACATGAGCTTGAAAAGAGTTGCTCAGACACCCATTTTCCAGACTCAAGACACATACGATTTATCATCAGCCACTGAATCCATTCAACCAGTGATCTCATGTTGAATCTCACCAGCCAAATCTTGGCAGCCTGTCAATGAGAAAAGCTTGAAAGAGCAAAGAGAAGGTTTACAGCAGTGATTGTGCCAAGAAGCTTCCTGATATCCTCATCTCTCGTTAGTGTTAAATTAGTCTCTCCATGCAATAGGAGGAGACCCTCAGCTGTTTGAGGGCTCTGCATGTTGTATGCGGCAGAGATAGGAGCTATTGTTCTTTCTATGTATGTGTACATATATGAATTTATATATAAATATATATCTTTATTCAGTGCCTATATATCTCAGTTGACATATATATAGCTTACAGGTGCAGAGGAGCTGTGAAAAGTGGTTGCCAGCATGATCCTGCAGGACAAAGGAGACATAATTTGTTCTCAGGTGTTAGACAGACCATCATTCTTGAGGAAATAAGGTTGGCCAAACCAGAGTACAGGTATCCCTCACCTGTATAGATGACAGCCCCAGGCCATTGGGGTCAGTGCCAGGGTTCATGAGCACACCATAGGAATGGGATTAAAGAGAAAATGGTGCTTTAGGCTTTGTATAGCTTCATGCCTGATATTTCTGCAATGACTTCTTGTGAGACCCACTGCAACCTCACAAGGCAGCAGTTTGCACTTATAAAAGAGAAAACCAGCAGAATTCTCTATGTATTTTCAGCTGGTAGCATTTATGCACCTAATAATTAGCAAATGCATATTTTGAGAGGTAAATGAAGAACAAAGCATTGCTGTGCTTTTCTGTTGAACAAGTAGAAATTAAAATTAATGTTCTGATGAAATTGGTTTATCACTTTTTACAGTACCCCTCCATCAAGATTGCTGTAGGAAGCCTCAAGCATCTGGAAAGCTGTTTCCCTAGCTCAGTGTTCAATCTAGGGACTCCAGTAGTAGAAGCATTTTGAAGCTTAAATCTTCTTACAATCAGCAGTGTGTGGGGTCAGTATGACCATCAAGTCATTAATGGTTAAAGGGGCAGAAAATAGGAAATATTATATTTAATTTCTACTGATAACAATCAATGATCACACTATTTCAAGATATTCTTGATATTAATTTACAGATCCACAGGCTCGTATTTGTGCAACTCCACCTGAACTCCAACTTCACCTCTCCTTTCCCTGAAATTTTTCTGGAAGCTGAAGATGAGTGGGGATAAAGTCAACAATAGATGGTCCCATCCTATTTCATGCCTGCACAAGTCCATTCTCGTGCACATTCTGTGTGTATTGATTACTTCTGTTGAAAGTGAACATGCTAGGAAAATAGAAAAAAAAAAACAAATAACCCACAAATCAGTAAAATCCCTTGAGTTTTTTCACTTTCCTTTAGATAGGTATGGTCTTCATTGGTCCCTCTAAGCAGAAATTACTTTCTCCATCCAGCAGTCACTATAGAATGTACCTTAGGGAACAGCCTTTTCATAAAGACACCAGTATCATTCTGAGTTATTTAATTCAGCTTAACTCAGGAGGAAAGGGACAGGGTCCGTGGAGGAATCCAGGAAGGAGCACTGCAGAGATGGGAGGTAAATCAGCATAGTATTGGAGATGTTCAAGCCTTAAACAGCTTGAGAGCTATCATTATGGGAAAGGTGTGGGCCAGGCTTACTGCCAGACCCACAGCTCACCAAGCTTATAAAGTCCATGAGCAGATACAAACAAGGGCAGTGTGTACAAGTCTGTGCTAGGCTTGTGTTTCATACTGATGCAGCATGCAGTCTTCATCTGAGATCATTACAGTCTCAGGGTTTCTTTCAAAAGCAGAGGGATTCTTTCATGCACATTAGCCCTTATTTCAGTCTTGCAGATATAAAGTAGGCCACTAAAAGAAACATACCTCAGACTGTGGTGAATAATTGTTTTAATGGGACATTTTATTTCACTGCTAAGCAAGTACCAGCACCAAACACAGACAGAACGTAATATCCATAAATTTGTTTCATAATACTCTGTAATCTAATGAAATAGCCCTAAATGACACCCTGAAGTGCTTTATCAGATAATGATTCAGCATACTCCTGAGTGATGCTTAGAGTCAATAGGGAAATTCTCCCTACCTGTAAATGTAGCTTACAGCTTTCTTTACTAAGCGTGTAGCTACATATTTTATCCCATTAAAACAGAACTTTTTCCTGGGTTATCTGTAGGAACACTGTGTCCTTTCTATTTTCTGTCATTCATCCACTTATTTTCCTTTTTGTTGGCTGCAAATTTAATTAACTATTTTTAAATATACATATATTTTTATTAATAAAGATATTAAAGAGCAGAGAGCAAAACGGTCAGTCCCAGAGGATTTCTTTATGAATTTGGTCAACGTAAAGCAGAAACCAATTTGTTTTCAATAAGAAACTGTGGCACTTAAAAACAGTTATGGCAATCAGTTTACAAAAAGTGGCTGAAAAAGCTAGAGGAGGCCTGATAGTAGATTGCAAAGTCCAATCTGCAAGCACACTTTGGCACTGAATTGGCATCTCTTTTCATTCTGTATCACCTGTGGTTGGGTTTTGTGCTTGTGTGCACCATTTGACTTGCATATGAACCCAAGAAGTAAATGTGAACTGCTAATAATGCTTACATTCTGTTCAAGATATATTTAGCTCTTCCTCACACTGGTGGTCTACACTTCTTGTGTAGAATCAAGCACCGTTAGCTGTAAATTAGCAAGGTAGCATACAACTGAGCTGTAAACCAAACAGCTGAATGAATATAGGACAATCAGTCAGCTATTTACAGGGGTTTTGCCATAGAGATGCTTTGCTGTCTGTGCTGTTGTGGCTACACAGTTGTAACAGCTTTTATTCTCGACAGCTTAAAACTACAGCAGACTTCCAGTTATAACAAGGTTTTAGAAAAGACCAAACCCTGCTCTCTTTCATACACACAGGCACTGACATATACAAAATTAAACCTTTTCTAACTCACCGAAATGCTTCCTTTTTTTTTTTCCTGGATATAACATGAAAGTGAATGCACTGATGATAAAACCTGGCAAGTGTAATCAATAAATGAGCACAGGAAATTACTAACATTGCTAAAGCAACAGAAACTAAGTCATAGCTTCAGCTGATGACCACATCATTTAATTATTATTGCTTTACATTAGGGAGGTAGCTGCCCGCAACAGGTTTTTACTTTTCCTGACAGTTACAGACACAGACTGAGAAATAAATGTTAGTAAGCAAGTTTTCATTGCAAGCATATAGGTAGCTCTTGAAGTCAAACATATAATATCAAATGTAGGACATCAGAATGCTGTATTGATGTGTGTCCATTAAGGATTCTAGCAAATGTCCTCTGATAACATGACAGGTAATGGACTGGTAAGTATCCTATGATTTGCAGCTCTCTCATTTGAAAACCAAAGAACCACATAAGAACAATGGCTTTGGGTATTATTATTATTTAGAAGTCTGTCTATTCTGTTCAATACCTACCACATGTCAGGTGTAAAGATGCAGGAAAAGTAACTATAGAAGGAACTATCTATACCACAATATAAATATTATATTATTCTTTTGTAATTTATCTTTGCAACTAAAAGCTCAGGGTGAGACTTTGGTCTGATACAGTCCTGTAAATTCATAGTAGTTCCATTTGTTTACTCTGTGTGCCTACATCCAAACAGAATTTAATCTAAATACGTTATAATGTGAATGGATATTTGTAAATTTCTTCTGAAATGACTGCTAGACTGTAGGGTTTTGGTTTTGGGTTTTGTTGTTTTGGTTTTTTTTTTTTTCGTTTTCTTCTTTGGGGCTTTGATGTTTTCAATGTAAACTCTAGAAGACAGTAGGAGAATTTCTCAGCTTTTAAAGAAACCTTTGGCTAGATAGCAGCTATCAAGATTCATGGAAAACAGAAAACAGACAACCAAGAGATGGTAACAAATAAACAATGTGAAAAACAAGTGATGTAAAGCTAGATAGCTCCTTCACTCATTTCAGGTGAATCATTTATTTTAGGTGGTTTTGCTCCCCGTATTTTGGATGTTTGTTTGTTTGCTTTTATCTAATGCTTGTTAAATTCTGAATCTTTTGCATAAATGTGGTAGCAGCACAGGCTGTTCCATCCAGCTGAGATGAATGGGGTATGATTTGCTTCCCATAAATTAAGCTCTCATGTTTAGTTAATCTGTTGTAGCAGGCTTGGGATGAAGAAAAACAATTCTGCCTGAAACATCCTATTTAACAGCCAAATAACACACCTCTTGCCCACCCCTAGAAAGTTCCTTGATAAGGGAATTGTAAACAGCCACCACAGTGACCAAGGAGAACCAAAAACCAAGATGACAGAAATGAATATTCTCATGAATCAAAGTGCTGAGCTTAATTCATAATGGTTCTGAGGCGCTATGCTATGTCCTCAAATATTTGAACAATCTCTGGTATTTATGAGTGCAAATTCCCCAAATGTCTGGAAATATAACATGATAGATTATCCCCCCGAAAGTTCATGCTGGAAAAAAGATATTAGCATGTATTTCTCTTTTCACATGGGCATTCTACTACTGCAAATTCTTCATAGCTGTGTCTGTCCCTTACAATGTGCTCATACAGCATGGAGCACAGTGGGACCTTGATCTTTGCTGGAATGTCTTAGCATGGAAACAATGGAAATAATTAATGCAGAACCCTTTAATTATCCTCTGTTTACAGCGTGTCAGTCTTTCAGACTAAGAGCTGGGGGGGAAAAAGGGAAAAAATAAAAGAAGACAAATTTATCTTGTTAGTCTCTCCTGAATCGCAATGCAGAAGCATTATTAGCAGTCTCTGTATTCACATGAATTAGCCATGCTATTCTACTAATAATATCTCACACCTCTTTAACTTGTTCAGTTGATGGACAAAGAGATGGGGCTGTTCTCACTCACACTGAATTTCACATTCTCTAAGGATATACTGCACTCGAGACACCAAGATTTCACCTGAAACAGGAGACACCACCAAAGGGTTGTAGTATATGTAGTCTATGTAGTAGATTTCTGTTCATCTTCACAGCAATTTCATGGGATATGAAGAAAAGCCTCCCTCTTCCTTCATGCTCCATCATCCTGGAGAAAAACCTAAAATAGTTTTTTCTTCTTTAGATGTTTCTGTAAACTTAGCTGCAAACTGTTCATTGCAGATGAGCAGGCTGAAGAAAAAGGGATGTCCCATATGCCATTTTTCTGCTAGTAAGTTAAACAAGCCCAAGACTGCTCTTTTGCTGAGATTAACTGGAATAGGACTTTCTACTTCCATCCTATAACCTCCTTCATTCTCCAAACAAGTCTAAAATACTTGCTGGGAGTGGTCACTGTCTTGTCCTAAATTGCAAACTCTATCCACAAACTGTTTTGGAGAATGTGGGTTACACCAAGGGCTCTTCCAACCATTTAACAATAGAGATGATTGTGTTCTGTTCCTGGGCTATTCCCTCTTCCAATTCAATTTGTAAGTGTGTCACCCCTGAGAGCAAAAGAAGACTTTTCATTCAAGTTGGTGAATTTTGGAACAATTGATAAACAACTTTCCACCAGATGAAAAGTGTGAACCCTTAAAACATTATCCTGGGAGCTGCAGAATAACTTTCCATTGTCTTTTACTCCCTCTCCTCCACACATTGCAAAGCATATGCTAGCAACAACAGAGACATTAGATCTTTCTTTTAAGGTGACCTGTTCTACCTGTGAATTGTGCCTTCTTACCACACCGCCAACTGCACTGGGGCAGATAGATCTGCTCTATGAGGACATGATTGCAGTGTGTCCTTAAAAAATCCTTTAGTCAGAAAATAAATTCTGCTGGTGTCTGCTGCATTTCTACCACCACAGTCACAAACTCTTTTGCAAAGCAAACATTCTTGCTGCCGTTCCTTCACATCTGTAACATTTAACTTTAATGCCTCTGCCCCTGAGGAGCTACGGAGTAGCATTTCAATTCGCCATCCATGGATTTGTCCTGAAGAATTAGAGACATGTCAGCTTATCAGCCTGTGACCTTTTCTATTAACATTGTCTTCAGGTTGACTTGGCAGCACACAAGGAAAATAAATCTTGTTACTCAAAGCTGGTCTGGCTTGCCAGGATAGTGCAGCTATGGCTCAAATCTGCTAAATTTTTAAATTGCAAGCATTGCTATGACTACATAAAATTTATTAGGTAGAACAATCCCAGGGAAGGGATGGGGAGGAAAGCAATGGAAAAGAAACCATTAAAATAGATATGAAGGAGGGGGTTTTGCAAAGCCTGGAAAGTTGCATTGTTCAGCTTATTTACAGCCCAGACTGACACCCTAGAGATAATGCAGACGGAGTCGCCATGTAAATTATATGACCTTTTCATGTTCCAATCTTTGGAAGATCTATGTGCATGCACTTCCAAGCAAGCTTCGTGGGCCTTCTTTATCACCTGCTGCCAGACTTTTTCCACCATTTTTTTTCTTTCTGTTGTGTTATTTTAATGATAAAGGGATAAGGGGAAGTATGGTGACCTCAGAAAGGGATACTATGGATAAGTCTTCTGATAGAAACCTGTTCTGGCACTATAGCCCCTACCTTTCCCACCGCTTCAATATCCTGTAACATATTATGACACAGCAGGGTACAAACTGCCTTCTCCAGTCTGTTCTCCACTATAAGGACATTCAGGGCTCAGAACAGCTGGCTAAACATCTAATGGTTTCTCAGATACACAAGGGTAGTTGAGATACCCACAGCAGACTTGATATAGAACCTAGGTTTCTCCGTTTCCTCAGCTGGTCAGGAAGCAAAGGTGAGCTGAGGTCTCTCAAATGACTTGCTATTTAGACAAGTGAACTGAGACTCAATAGTGGGATCCAGCTGCAGATTAAGACATTTTAATTAGTGCCTGGATTCAGTTAGGTTCTAAACTCCCACTGGAATCAATGGAGACCAAGTTAATGCCCGCAGTAGAACCTAGGGAGGGAGGCACAACCAACCTTAAAGTGGAGACCTATTTTTGGCCATAGGCCTAGTGTCAGAAGGAATTACACCACACAGGTCTTGTCTGGCTGCGATGTAGCCAGACAGCTATGTGAGGACACCTAAACTGTTCTTAAACTTGATCAGACTCCCACAGTCAAAAATTCCAGGAAATCGCAACAAAGAAAGGAGTAGGAAAACCTGTTTCTTATGTATATTGTCTTAGTGGAGACAATATGATTCCACTTTCATTTCTCCTTCTTTCTAGATGTAATATTTGCCTGGTTTTCTCCTTTTAAATAGTACTTTTTTTTTCTCATTTGACCTCTCCCAGTACGCCTGTACAAGGGTCTGATCTATCTATTGTGCTTAACTCCTATTATATCTAAAATATGGTAACTAATGCATTAGGCAAATACTGAATCTAAAAAAACCCAAAACTAAATTACACTAAGGCAGAAATAACAGAGCAGTTGATCCATTCCAGTAACTATTTCAGAGCAAGCATATTTTGAGGTCATAAAACAAGGCAGCCAATTTCTAGAAGTATCTTCTCAAAAACGGTTGTACTGTGGTAAGTCACCTGAAAATATTTTTATATATCTTCATATAAAGGGAAAAAATATTTTGTATTAAAAAAAAAAAAATTATCAAAACAAATAAAATACAATTTGCTCTAGGAATTTATTTCATGTCTTAGTTGTTCTCACTTTCTACACTTTGGAAACAGATGTTA
This sequence comes from Nestor notabilis, assembly GCF_000696875.1. NCBI lineage: Eukaryota > Metazoa > Chordata > Aves > Psittaciformes > Psittacidae > Nestor > Nestor notabilis. The sequence goes on along the minus strand of NW_009935157.1, from coordinate 207,037 downwards.
GGTTATATTTTCCATGATGCAAAATATTCTCTCTTTCTTTGCAAAGGGAGGCAATGTCTGTTAAGTAACTGGCATAATGATGAATTATGTCAAAGCCTCTAAAGGCAAAGGGGGAAACAACACATCTGACAGCAGTGCATCATCTGCATCTTTTGCCATTTCTCAAAGAATTTTCCTTCAAAATACTCCTCCCTTGTTGCAGTTGTTCTGAAATTCTTTGTGATTACAATGTTTTTGAAATTGGAGCTATTTCTTAGCATATTGAGACAAGCTGGAAACTTCATTTTTATTCTGTTCACTTGGGAGACAGCATAGCTCTTACTGCAATTAGGCAAATTAATAAAGAAAAGTTATATTAAACAAAAAATCAAGAGGTAACACACCAGGGTCAGGAACTCTCTGCAGAGCATACTTCTGGAAGCTGACAGAACACACAGTTTACCTCCTTCTTATCATCTTTCCCTGAATATCTGTTCCTGGCTACTGACAAACACAGGATTTTAGGCTAGTTTTTTAAGGTAAATATTACTGGTCTGTTTCTAAATACCTCTTACAGATAATAATGAACTGAACAGTAATCTCCTTTCCCTAGAGGTATTTGGAGCTTTCCTTGAAGGTGTTTAGAAAAATACTGAGCAGCACTGGCCAAATGATCTCTTGGGATGGGAAAAATTCCTAAGTGACAACAGAACAGAAACCTGTCTTCAGAAAAATCACTTGGTCCCAGACATTCCCATCCATTTAGCTACCTACTATTAGTCTCAAAACAAATCATTTGCATCATTAATCTTAAGGATATAGGTATTAGGACGTTTGTACCATAAGTATCAAAATCAAGCCATACGGAACTGTAGTAACATTTACACCTTTTGTCAAATTGCAGCAAATGAAATTCAGATCTGTTAATAGTGCTCTTGATACCATTAAATTCCTGAAATCAAATCCTGAGAAAAACACCTCAGCTTCAGGTTTGATTTTTTCAGCACTGTACAGAGAAGAGCCTGGACCTGTGCCAGACCACCACCTAGACAACCCAAGGAAAAAGGGCCTTTTAAGCTAAAACACAGGTTTGTAACTCAAAACCACAGCTACAGAGTGCTTGGGTCATAATTTTTCAATGGAACTAGCTGCTAATAGTCCCCCTAGAAAAGTAGATAATTGCAGATCTGCACCATAGATCAAGATACTCTGTCTTCCTCTTCGTGCAGGTACATATGAGAGTGTCCTAAATACGTTTGCAAGTGTTGATGGAGTGAAACAGACAACATTTAATTAGGACATCAAAAATTGAAGTAGCATTCCAAATTGTTGATTAGGTAGCTGACTGTCCACTGGGTTTTCACTAAATAATTTGCTGATTTACAACCTAGCTGACAGTAAAACTTCCTCTCTGTAGAACAAGGGCACCCTCATTTCTCAGTGAGTTTGACGAAGATCATCATGTTCAGTATTTTACATAAGGTAAACTAACACTGAGGTTGGTGTGTTAGGCTTATCTTCACAGGTCCTCACCTTATGTATTGTGCAGAATCTGGGATGGCATAATTGCTCAGGGTTTGTATCACATCTTATAATCCTTCTCCCCTCTCAATATGTTCAATATGTTTAATCTCCTTTCCTACTGTCAGAATATCTGTAAATAGATAGTGAGACATTTTACATATATTAATTGCATATATGATTTAATTTGCACTCAGTATATCTGCTAAACATTTTAAGGTATATTAATAGGTATGCTGTTATTGATTATAGCTGACGTGCTATTCAGCACAAAGTACTGATACGTAACATCCAGTATCTCCAATAAGAATCAGAATCCTTGGCTGACCACAGATCAGAGGTTTCTCTTCATTGTCTGTTTGCATTTTCTATAAATAATTTGCACAGCACTTTGAAACTGAACAGTGTGTGCTGTTTAGTTTTGGTTTTGGTTTTTTTTTTCATAATGTGTAATGTCTTAGCTATGAGAGGTTATTTTAAATCAGTCATATAAATCAGGCAGAAGGGTTTATTTGTTAGGGACAATGACCGTTCTTACAGAGATTCACCGATTCACCTACTTAACTTCAAGTACCTATATAATAAAATTCCATCCTCCCTATATAGAAAAAGATTTTTATCACCTTTAAAGGATATTTATCCTGATTAAGACTTTAATCAGTCTCTAGATTTACCTTACTGACCTAGTATATGAAATGCAGGATGAACAGAGACTCAGCTTATAATACTGTGGTATGCCAAGTTTAAGTGGGATGAATATGTCTTTCAAGACAGATCTTTAACATTTTATGACACTGAAAGATTTTTCAAGAACATTTCTAAACAAACAGATGTGGAGGGCATTAATGCTTAAGGAAAATTCATACTGAAGGAGACAGATATTAATTTATTAGAAATTAGAACAAATACTTGCAGAAATTTCATGCACAGCTTCTTAAGTTTGGGCTTTAATAGTAGCAAATAAAAAATTACTTTCATAAGCTCTTTTTTCTCCAGTCTTTGCCATGTGAAAATATTCTTCACATATTCCTTTCCACATCAGCTTGTTCATCTATTTTTAAACCTCATTTCAGTATTTCTTTTCATCATTACTTAAACCTATTAATTTCTTTTTCCTCTGGGATATACACATGTATTTTAACTCTGTAAACTATTTTGGGACAGACTGTATGAAATACCATAGAGAAGAATTAACATTGTTACTATTAGGCAGACATTTATTAGGCTGAACTTCTAATTAACTTGTTCTTGGTTCCTGCAGGGGAATACTAACCATATGTTTCCAGGGATACCCGGGTCAATTGTCTGCCTAGACTATAGTGACTGCATTTCTTTAACTTCCTTAACACAGCTTGCTAAAAGAGCGTATGTGAAGCTTTCTGGAACAGAATTCTAATTTTACAAATAGAAGCTATAATATCTACTTGGAGGCTCACAGGTAGGCAGAACAAGATCTGGGCAGCAGAAGGAATGAGGTCCACAGCAGAAGAGTTAACAAGGGGTCAGCTGGAAGAAAAAGGACAGACAGAGCACAGATTAGTTCATCTTGATGGAAGGATGAAGTCACTGCATTTTATTTGGATGTTTGAGTCTCAGTGTTATTGGATAGCTGTAGTTGGTCATACACAATTTAGCATGGTGCAACAGTTCCTACATAAAATGAGAGACTGGGAAGACAGTATCAGGTTGGGGCATTGGTTCAGAATCATCCAAATGTGAATAGGAATGATGAGCCCTATACAATCTTTTCATGATGCAGAATTGCACTTGCATGTGAGTGTACTTACATGAGGCAATTCTAAGCCATCAGCAGAAACTGCTTCTGCAGATGCAGGAATGGCCACATAAGGCAGTGTTTTATGCATGGCTGAGATAGGAGACATTTTATATGTAGCACAAGATTATATATATAGTGATGGATCACACTTGTGCTGGATTAGTCACACAGGACAATGGGCCAGCTGGGTGTAAGAACTGAGAGGAGCAGTTGATTGAGGAGTCTCACCCGATGCAGCTGAAGATGTTGTTGCAAGGACCCTTGCCATGGAAACACTCCACCAACCACAGAGCAGCTAAACAGCCTTCTGAAGGATTGATTCTCCATGTGAGATTTACCCCATGCAAAGATCCAAGTAAATTATGGTTTCTTTTTGTTATTTTCTTGTTTAACAGCTCCTGTGTGTGAATGTCTGGGCAGCACAGACATCAAAGCAGGCGAATGTTTACCTCAGCACTGCACCCTGCAGAAGCACAGACCAAGGTGATAGACGGTAAGACGCTGACCCAAATTTAAACCTAGGTTTCCTTCCTTCCTGTAACCCTTTAGCAAGCTGTCAGCACACATTGCTGGAGGTAGAGTACCACTACCACTACTGTGATTACATTGTGCTAATTGGCTTCAAGCAACTTGTATGAATCAGTTCAAGTCACAGCTTGAACTGAAGTCTGAGCTCCTAGGGAGCTGTGGATGTGTACAGCAAGAGTATTACTGAGCTGGCCTCATCTTTTTCCTAAACATTAGAGAGCAACCATGTAAAAGTTTAGCTTGGTCTCTCTGCTCTCATCTTTCAGACTTACCCACCATTGTCTTGAATGAGATGATGTCTGACAGCAGTCAGAGTGTGCCTTGACATGTGGATGGGATAGCTGCTGTTACACCAGCCTAAGAATAGTCTGCCCTGCTTCTCCTTCTGGACCAGCTGTGCTCCAGCTGTGAAGAATGGGTGACAAGCTGGGCTGGGTGTCAGACACCATTAAAACTGAAATGTTGTTGCTGTGTTTGTTTTGTGCCCTGTGGGACTTTACCTCACCTGCTTCAAGAATAAACCTGAACACATTAAATGATTTAGCAGCACGGTGGCCAGCTAAGTAACCCAACAGAAGCATTTTCCTCCACATGTTTCTGACCATTCAAAGCATACTGCTGTGAATAAACAGTCTTATAATAATAAAATTCAATAACTAGCCAGTGTGACTTTCTCTAATAGCTACTGGATAAATCCTTTGGCCCAGCACCTGTTTGTGTTTGCCTTTTGAGCTTTTTACACATCTATTGGTAAGTGCAGTGTAGGATCATACAATTGCCATCTGATGCTCTGCTCATGGGCTTTTTGGCTGAACATCTCAGTCATTGAATAGTGTTACTGATTTTCCACAGATAAACGTTTAGAGGAGACAAAAATTTTACAAAAAGGTGATCTAAATATTCAAGATCTAGTCATTATGTGCTACTTTGAGTTAACCTATAGAGATATCCCTTTACGCTTTCTTTATATTATCTGTCTATTGCACCAAAGAACCAAGTTGGCAAACTTAAGTTCTCATGGTATTCAAAAAGTTCTTTGCTTAATGGAGCTAAGTTTAGGGAACAGATTTTTGAGTTCTTTAATATATTCTCTGGCACATCCAGTAAATCAATTTAACAAAAAAAACCAAAACCAACCAACCAACCACAAATTTCAGAAGCAGATGTTTTAGATAGCTAATGTGTTCAGAAATCCAGGCACTGGAGCAAGAATTCTATTCACTTTCAAGCCAATTGATGTCGCTAACTGGTAAAATATAAGGTCAGAGTATTACTGGAGATAGAACTATATGGAATATGATATTAGATTCTGTCCAGCTCTAACTTAGAGGTGTCATTACAGCTCAGGTGGTTACCACTCACACCACATTGCAGGATGGGGGTGTAAGCATTCCTCATCTGTTTCAGTACAAAGTCAGCCAGCTCAGCTTTAGTATCAGTATTTGAAAACTATTGGCACCTTATTTCAGGCACAAGAAGAGGGAAGACACATCAGTATGAATTATGTAGAGAAGAAACAAGGATGTGATTTAATTAATGCACACTTCAGTCTATGAAGTGCTATTTTATTTAAAAACATTTTTTGAATATACACTAAAATCTTAATGTAGCTGAGATCTGAAACCTTTTTTATCCAGAAATAAATGGGTTTGTTGCATCTGCATCTTTAAGGTGGCTTTGAAATCCTTAAATATAGCTTATAGAAACTTTCAAACTGAAAATTTTTGAGTGACTCGGAATACTAGTTAACTCACAGGTCAAAGCTTATGGTTTTAAGATCTACAGTGAGCAAGTGGCATAAGAAATGTGCTCATCTAGTAATATTTTCACTTATAACTGAAATGTAGCTATCTCTTCAGAATAGAGAAACACAGAAAAAAACTCATTATTCAGACTAAATTTCAGTAATTCAAATTTTCTCAGTTCCTGCACAAGCAATACAGGATTTACTTACACGTTTCTGTACATCAAGCACTCATTTTTACTTAATTTTTATTCATTATTACAGAAGAGATTAAAACTACACAACATCTTAGGAGAACAAGTAAATGTCATAACTAATTGATAAGTACATTAACACTTTCACTAAGCAAAATTTGAAACAGAAAACTAACAGGTCACTCAGGTTAATAGCCCCTAGCATGTCACACGAGTAACTAATCACTGTCTTCCAATTCACCAGATATGCTTTTTAACTCGCCCAATTGATTCTCATCTGAATGTATTTTTCTTAATATTTACTTAAAATTACCGCAGATACAATATAATGCAGCTTTTTCTGATATTCCCTAACCAATTAAGCATAATAATTGAATCCCTCTGCTACCCTCCTTACGTTGTTAATACAGGTCCATAATTATCTGACTCCCATCCCATTTAGTGAGCTTTGGATCAGACCATATGTGGTCTTTTCTGTTCTGCAAGAGATCATTATTTTTTAATAGTGGAATGGCTTTTTCTGTTTCAGTTCTTCTCTGGATATGACCTTTAAGGATTTCCTGGACTTTTGTAGCTGTTCTGTGGGACTCCTTATCCTTTTAAAATCCATAATAAATGCCTGTCAGATATTGCTGCAACAAGATAACATATTACCTCTACATTGGGATCAATCAAATCCCGGTCCCTGAGATTCAATACATCTTGTCTAAAAGATGTGAAATTTGCTGAATAAATTAAGGGGGAAGTCTAAAGGCCCTGTGGACATAAATTAGGAAATCTAGTTGATACGCATCAAGGATGCAAATTCCTCATGCGTGTGTAGATAATGAGCTATGTGGTTGTTTAAAAAACATGTCTAGTTCCAGAAACAGAGGCAGAGCTGTGAAGGCCACACATAATTTTGCTAATTATAATGTATTCCTTCCCATAGCTGTAATTATGACTTCACTGGCATTTCCATCTATCAGTGTAGCAATCTTATGTGAATTCATGCTGCTTCAAGGCGCTATTTCTTGATGCCACGTAGTTATTTGTACCAATGTCTATTTTGTGCAAAGTGCAGCTAGGTCAGACCTGTTTTGATATTGTACGGGAATAAATGGCTTCTGCAGGTAAGGGAAAATACCTCTATTGCTCTTCCCAGTCTTACTATGGTATTATAATAACTTTTTTAAACATTCTTCCAGGCCAGTTTTGCAATTGTAAAATGGATATAGGTGACACCTAAAGTGTGTGTATGCTTCATGTGACTTAATTACCATAGGATTGGATTTAGCAGTTTTCTCTTATCTTGAACTTTTTTTCCTCTTTCTTTCTTCTGTATTTGATCTCATTTTAAAGACAGAGAAAAAGACTTATCAGCAATTTACTGTGGAGAAAGGAATCAGAGACGAAGCAGAAGGTTAGCTAGAAAGGATCATTTTGTTCTGCATAATGGTATGTATAGTTTGGATGCAAATTGTATGGCACTTGAAGTGAAACACTGAAATGTGTATCTAGGCAGATACAGCCTCTGCTTTTAACCCCAACCCAGCAGTGCTTTTTCATATCAACACTGACAGGATGATCATGGCTTGAATTACTCTTCCCAAAATAAGGCAACGTAAGCTCTGAGACTCTAAAATCCCAATTACCCTTTCAAAGGGCAATGTCAAACTCTTTTCAGAAAAATCCCATCTCCACTGTGACTACCTAATACTGCTGCAAGGATGGAGGGGCTACACTGTTGTGAGTGGTCATAGCAAGGTTAAGCCATCTGCTTCGTACATAGGTATGCACATGAATCCACGTGAAAAGGTGATAGTGGTGTTTCCCCCATGCAGTAAGCTGCACACAGAGAAAAGACAGTCTGTAAATTCAGATAAAAGCATAGACATGCATTAAGCATTAGCAAAGTATTAACCAACTAAACTATTGCTTAGTGTGACTAAGGGGAGAAGCGTAGAGACCCTTTCATTTTGCTTTTAGTAGGAGGCATTTTTGGGGTTGTTTGAGAATTTTTATTTCTTAAATTCAGAATTTGACTTTAAAAGATGGCAACGAAAATAATCTTCTGATATTCATAGACAACATTAGCTATACAGGATAAAACTTGGGACAGATCTGCTGCACTAATTTGTAAGGCTGATGTTCTACTTTTTTAAAGTCTGTGGAATAACTTCATAGTTCACTGTCATGGGAGAAAACTTCACTACTGGATATGAATCTATTACATTAGATCACCAGAGCATGACATGGTTGGGGGAGGGGCCTTTAACTAACATTGCAATTAAACTCCATATTCAGAGTGGCTGCTGACCCCCACTGTTGAGAAATATTTTTTGATTAAGAGATTTCAAAGCCAGAAGGGTCTGTTTCAGTTATGTAGTTCAAATGATTAGGTAACATGGGGCTGGGAGCATCACCTACTGAATGCATTATGAACATTGCATTATGAACATTTTCATTCAATGCTTTTGTTTTGTTCGATGTTGCTTTATGAACATAATTCTCACAAGAATTACAGAATCTGATTGTAAAAATATCTAGAAGTTCTTAATTGGCATTTAAAGTAGTGAATTCAAGTTTTTTTCAAATGAATTATTCTATTACTTCATTATCGTATTTAAACTACTCACGTCTGCAGTTCATTGGTTGTTCTGAACCTCATTGCCACAGGGAGTGTCAAAATTTTCCCACATGAATAATTAACACATTTCTCTCTGTGAACCTTTTCTATTAAACTATACATTCATTTAGAGTGATTTAACAGAGAAATTTAATTAATGATGATCTCTGTAGAACATGCTGTATTTCCTACTGTGCACACAGAACAACTACACTATTTAAGCTGTCTAATCTGGATATTTATTCATTAAAGGTAAAGGCTGAGATACGTTTATTAATTTTCCATAACCTTTTTGTGTGTGTTTATGAAAGTCTGTTTCACTTCCTGGTCTGATACTGGGAAGTCTGTATTTGTGTACATGTGTCTGCACACAGAAGGAACAGACAGAGAGGAAGAAGAAGTTTTTATGCGTGTATAGACTCAACAAGTCTGCAATGACACAAAGCTGAGTGGTGTGGTCGACATGCTGGATAGAAGGCATGGGATCCAGAGGGACCCGGACAGACTCAAGAGGTAGGCCAACACAAACTTCATGAAGCTCAATCAAGTCAAGTGCAAGGTGCTGCACCCAGGTCAGAGCAATCCCAAGCACAAACACAGGCTGGGTGGAGAATGAATGGAGCAGCCCTGAGGAGAAGAACTTGGGGCTGTTGGATGATGAGAAGCTTGAACCCAGAACCCCCCTGTGTGCTGGGCTGCAACCCCAGAGCGTGAGCAGCAGGTCAAGGGAGGGGATTTGCCCCCTCTGCTGCGCTCTGGGGAGACCCCCCCCTGCAGTCCAGATCCAGCTCTAGGGCAACAGCACAAGAGGGAAGTGGAGCTGTTGGAGCGAGTCCAGAGGAAGCCACAGAGATGCTGCGAGGGCTGGAGCAGTTCTGCATCTGCATGATGTTGACAGTTCACTGAGACAAAGAATCACAAAAAGGGGAGTGGTTTCTTTAATTTTTATTTTTACTTTATGGGTGAACATTTATCACAGAAAAATTCTAAATTAATTTGCTACAAACAGACTTGTTTTGCCATACATGTTTTGCTTTCCAAATACTATTGTCAGAAATAGAATAAAATAAATGTTTTGTATGCATTATTTAGTCCTAAATTAAGTTAATAAGCATGGTTTGTTCATATTCTAAGTGTTTGAATGGATATGTCATTGCACATTACCAGTAGCATCACAGCTAGTGATGCACTCATTCCAGGCATGAATTTTGCAGCATGATTTTTGACTCAGTACAGAAGCTGATATCGATTGCCCTTGACTGTGCAAAAAAGCTGATCCTTAGAAGATAGAAAAGCAGTGTGTCCTGCTTCTAAAAGATTGGGATGTTGACATGTCCAAAATTACTTCATAGGAGTGTGCTCCTTATAAGATTAATGACAAACCTTAAAAATATTACTTCACATAGGGAAAACATAAATTTCTACCAAAATTAAATGTGATACTTGAGTGAAAAGCTAAAGGAATTGCTAAGCAGATTCTGTGGGAAGAGGCTCACTAGAAAGATATTTTACGTAGTACACATTTGCATGCATTTTTTATTCTGCTGCTTGTCCCTAGTTTATTCTTCATTCTTTATAGTTCAACACTGTTGTTTTGTTTTAGATCAAGTGGAAAACACGCAAAATGTAATTAAAGTAGATAAAACTTCAGATGCTTAAATTATGAATAAAGTCTATAGAATCATACAGTCAACTAGGTTGGAAAGACCTTTAAGATCATCAAGTCCAACCTTTACCCCAGGACTGCCAATTCCATCACTAAACCATGCCACTAAATTCAAATACTTTATTAAAAATTTAAAATAAAAAATTAAATAAACAAAACCAAAAAACATTCACAGGTCATTTATTTTAGGAAATCATTGGATAAATTAGAATTTAAATAAAGACTGTGAGATTTACCCTGGTTTAATCGCATGAAATTAAAACATGGTTTTACCTGTGTTGTAATAGACAATATATTCAATTGCATACCAACTCTGATTTACTCATTGTCTATGCAATTAAAATGCAAATGTGCAGGTCATAGTATTAGAAGCTTACAGTTTTGGTTGTAACATTATGCAATATTGTTGTTGTGTTATTAACAATAATTCATACAGCAAGGTACCATAGCTTTAAATACCAAATGTGTAATTCTGTAACAGGGCTTTATGTGTCCTATATACAAGTCAAAACTGCTGTAATGAAGCTCTAACACAATACATCTTGGTGAGAGCCTTTAGTTGCTCCACAGACCTCTATTTACACTATGCCAGTGTCCTCTGTAGCCAGCCTTGTGGAGAAATTGTTATAAGTAATGTGTTATCTTGGATTTCTTTTCAGCTTTATTCTCCTTAGTGACACAAGAATTTGATTTCCAAGATGTTCTTTGCTTAACAAAGTGTGAACATTAAAGACTAAGGGGAGCTGAGAAAGTTGGGGTTGTTCAGCCCGGAAAAGAGAAGGCTGCGTGGAGACCTCAGAGCAGCCTTCCAGTATCTGAAGGGGCCTACAAGGATGCTGGGGAGGGACTCTTCATTAGGGACTCTAGTGGTAGGACAAGGGGTAATGGCTTTAAACTTAAGCAGGGGAACTTTAGATTAGATAAAAGGAAGAAGTTCTTCACAGTGAGGGTGGTGAGGCACTGGAATAGGTTGCCCAAGGAAGTTGTGAATGCTCCAACCCTGGAGGAGTTTAAGGCCAGGTTGGACAGAGCCTTGGGTGACACAGTTTAGTGTGTGGTGTCCCTGCTCATGGCAGGGGGGTTGGAAATAGATGATCTTAAGGTCCTTTCCAACCCTTACTATTCTATGATTCTATGATTGTATCCATGCTGACCAGCCCAGAAAAACTGGGCACAAATCAGAGGTAAATAATTTTTTAGAAATAAATTACTCATTAGAACATACCACTATTTAACATCACATGAGCAATATCAGGAAACACAGAGGCCTGGCAAGTGACCATGACTGCTGTCCATCCATGCTGATACCAGCCTCCAGGTCAGATGGATTTCTGTACAGCAAACAGTGAACATCATCTGCATAGAAGGCAGCCTGGGAGATATGTCCTCTGTTGTCACACAGAGCATTGATAAAGGTGTATTTTATTATTTCAAAGATATTACAAGAAGAAAAATCTCTTTTATTCCAGCCTGCCTAGAGAGCTTAGGAATTCCCAGTGTCAGTCTTATGGAGGCTAGAGGAATGTTTTATTGTTACTAAAGAACATACAGAAGACTCAAAACTGCCACTTTGTTATGGCCTAGCCACTCTAAAATTGCTAAATAAAGAAAGCCTGTTTTTTTGTAGCTGCCAACTTTGAGTTTATTGCCTTCCAAAAGTGAGGAATTAAATGTATACAGTTTGTCTCCTGCCCTTGAAGAAAAGGAATTACTCTGGTTTTGTGGGTTTTTTTATCTAGATCTACTTATGAGCTATCACGCCTGCTACCTACAACATACACTCAGGAGAGATAATAAAAGAATGTAGTTACGTTTTATTACTGATGTGTGATATAGGAGGCATCTTGGCTTCACCCAAGTACTCGAAGTTTTCAGATTTTAGAAATGAAGCAATCCTGTGTCATTCAACTGCTTTAGACAGAAGCAGTGTCATAAGTGCAGAAGACCGTGTTGAAGACCTGATGATCACTAGCCTGCAGAAACTAAGCTGAAAGAATCTAATGGCCCATGTCACCGCTGAGCTGCAGGTCAAGTTCAAAAGAAGGAAGACAGGTGGGTATGGAAAACTCCTGTATTCTGACCATGTCTAAGCTCAAGCTGTATACTACATATTCGTTCAGTAGCAGGCAGTCTTTCTTATGTGGAACTGGTAGTGTTTCAGCAGTGTCTCTCCAGAAACCTCACCATCTCTTTCAAGTCCAGTTACTTGTTGTCAGCCACCCAACACACCACCATTTATTAACTACCATTTGGAAGCAATGCTCACGTTTGAAGACTTCTCCTTTTGCATTCTGACCCATTTGCCACCCTGACTGTTTAGAACCTCTTGAAATATTGACATTTCCCTAACCACATTGGCACATCAACCTATACTGGTTAAGGACAGCATCCCAATTCTTTATAAAGGGATGGTACATTTTAGTCCCCTGTTGCTTCACATATCCTAACTTGCATGTAAATAATTCCCAGAAGCAAGCTCCAAACCAGACAGAAACTGTACCTATGTTAAAAATTTCATGTATCCCAGACTTCTTCCTGGTTTTAGGTCTCTTGACATGGTAGGACCTGCATCTACATTACTGAGTTCTCCCAGCATCACAGAGGTGATCAGATTGTTTATTGAAAGTGGCTCTGGTCTTCTGCAGGTTCTTGTGCTATGCCCAGAAATAGTTTGGGAGAGTGACTGTGCAGGTCAAAAATGTGTTAGAGACTGTCCTAAAAATTTAGTGTACAGACAAGTGAATTGCCTGGAAACATTCTTCGACATGTTCAATTTATTACTCTAGACAACAGTCAGGGTAGCAAAAGTCCAGGGCATGTCAAGGTACACTTCGTCACATAACAAGCTGCCCTCGCATTCATGAAGCTGCAGATGTCCTTGATGCCTCCCTTAGGACAAGGACTTGCCACGTCCACACAATAGGCTGATGCAATGGTGGATTTTTTTTTTCTTTTTTAATGCATCTAAATATCACTTTGAAGAGATACCAACCTCTATGCAGTACATGTCCCAGCCCACCCCATAGCCTAACAATTTCATCATACCAGGTAAAGGAAGTCAGCAATATGTTTGATTCAACAGGATTATTAATAATGAAGGGTCCCTGGACTCAGCAAACCTGGAATCACACTAAGGTTTGGGCTTTCTTGAGAGGAATCTCTGAAGTATTCTATACGTTTGCCCTGTAGATAATCAAATAGTCAAGAAAACAGAACTCTTTTACTCTGTAAACCTGTCCATTTCATAGATTATCCTTATACCTGTAGCCTTTGGTTGTCTGTCATTCTAGATCCCTTCTGATGACCAACGGCAAAGCTCACTTTCTCTACAGTAGCACACTAACATTATCACTGTTATTTAGTGCCGAGCCCACCTTGTACCCAGTATGAGCTACCTGGTTTCTAAGTCCTAAAATAGGAACTCTGTATTTTCTTGACATCCTGTAGGTCCCTTGGTGAGACAGATAGGCAGATCATATGGCAAACTCAAAAGGGGACCTGTCTCCAAATTTATTTATAACTCCTAAGTGTATTTATTTCCTAAGACCATGGATTTGTATAACTATGTGTATGTATGCGTGTGGGAAAGGGAGGAGAGAGGCAGGGAGGAGATGGGTATAGAAGGAGTGGAAGACAGAGAGTGTGTGTAAAAGCAAATCTCTTTTTGAGGGACAAAAGCAGATGTGAAATGTCTTGCTATCACAGAAAGACCAGGCCTTGAGGCAGAATGTGGCTTTTATCTTTGATGAAGAAAGACAAGATTTTTTTCTCTAACAGCATGAGTTACAGTTTCTTTGTAAATGTCACTGAAGAAGAATATCTCTAGTCTGTTTTTCATTTGTAATGCCATTATTGGGAGATTATCCAACACTCCGAAAACCAAACAAGCTAAACAGCCGTAAGAAAATAATAACCCTTAATAAGCAGCAGGATAGGAGAGTGCATTTTCAGTTTATGTTCATAAATGCCTCAAAGCTCTTAACAAATATCTAGTAATTAAGCTTCAAAACAGGCTTGGAAAACAGTGAAGTATTTTTATCTACACGCATATCACAGGCAATTGCAAGAACAGAGAAGCTAAATCAGAAACTGAATCTGTAGCTGAGCCAGAAATATAACCTATGAAGTCATCTCTATTCTTCTTTGAGAGGTTCATACTGAAATTGACACTAAACTGAGCCTTTTTTGCCTCTAGGAACTGAAAGAGGAAACTCTGTCTGCTTAATTTAGGTACCACATCACCAGCTCTCTGTGTTTCTGGACTTAAGAGGACTTCCAGTCCACCTAACACAACTGCCAAAGCTCCGCACATAAATTCAACTGAGCAAAGCATTAACCTGTGAAGACTTGTCCAGCTTATCTGCTTCCCTCTTTCCAGCAGATTGCTCAGGGCAGAGACTCTTTATCTAAGTATAAAAGTAATGCTTTGAAATCTGGCCTTAACTTCCTTCAATTTTGCAAGCTTGGAAATTCACATATGCTAAAAACAACTGCAAAAGCTTGCCCTTATTCCTGACAGCAAACTACATGGCTTGGTGTTAGAAAACATGATGACTACAATGCAAAAACTGTCAAACACAGTGATGCTTGAAGCTTCAATCAGTTAACCACACAAGGATGTCTAGTGCCATTTGGGATGACAACTGTTATCCTGCCTGGCTTCTAGTGGTGCTCCAGTGGACAGCAGGTTTTCTGCAGATCATAGAAACATAGAATGGTTAGGGTTGGAAAGGACCTTAAGATCACCTAATTTCAAGCCCCCTGCCATTGGCAGAGACATCTCACACTAGACCGTGTTACCCAAGACTCTGTGCCATGTTTGCTAGCTCTCTGCTGGAGATACTCACATGTGAAACAAAAAACAAGTAAAAAAAGTCAACAGATGCCTAAAAATGACCAATTGAAGTGATCTTTTAGGGTGAAATTAGTCTTAACCAGCTTACCTAAATCTTCAAGTTTGGAAACAGACTCCAGCCTGGTCCCCCTTGGTTCAGTTAGCAGGTATAGGCACCTTCAAACAACGATTGATCTAAACCAGGAGCTTAAGATACGTGAGAATGATCATCTGCTGGAGGTACGTGTATTTCAATTGTATCTCCAGTACCGGAACTTTAAGGTAACAGACAAACTTTAAATGTCTATCCTTTAGTTCTCTGAAGTGAGGTGACAACCTAAAGTACGTTGCACATATCTTTAAGATTTTCAAGATTTTACAATTTGTGTACATCTTTACCTATTCATCTATTTATTCACAGTATTGTTTTAGCATGATCACATGGGCAGGAAATGTTATTTCTTTGAATGTTTTCACCAGTGCAATGTTGGCACCATACTCCATACATTTCTTGCAGCTTGGTTCACCAAGAGTTGCCAGTCTCCCATCTCCCTACAAAATCTTTTTCCCATAATGATGCTACCATAGTTCGTGACAAAGCTACTGTAAAACATTGAGAGCTAATATGTTTGTTCCATGAATATGTTGAAGTAGACCATGATTTCCAAACCATACAGGCACTTATGGTGGAAAACTAGTTAGTTACCCTTACCTCAGAGAAAGTGTGCAGTAAATTGAGAATGATAGATTAGGAATCTTGAAAAGCCTCAGTTACTACCCCAGACCCAGGAGTTCTCGTCAAGTGCCTTGGAGGACATGGCATGAGTAGATGCCATAAAAGCATCCAGTTTATGTGGGAATGGAAGAACGGAGTTTGCTGAATTTAGAACCTGCACTGATATCACGGAGCAAGGAACCTGGGAGAGTCATTTTCAGCTGCCTTTGGCAAATGCCTTTGCTGGGCCAAGGGTACTGTTACTGAGCTGGGAATAATCAGTGCTCTTTGGCCACATGTGAGAGGGGAAAGAACAAACAGCATTGAAGATCCTTAAACAATCCCAGCTGGGAAAAAAGTGTAGATCTTTATGTGTCTCTTCATCATCACACCCAGGACTGGACATTTTATGTCATCCTGAGAGACGGGATCACCTTTCAGGGACACAGTCTGTGATCTGTTCTCCACTCAAAGGCAAATTATGTTCTTCAGGTCATAGCAAATACTTGGGTGGGAGCTCAGGAGATGGAGTAGAGCAGTATATGGAGCGTGTCAGTCCTCACAGCTAACTCTAACACAGAAATACCACGAAGGCTACATAACACTCATTCTATCTCATTTCAAACATTCCGTTTTGTGTTTTAATTAGAAAAATGAAGGAAACACAAAAAAAATTACTTATGAAGGTGGCTTAGGGAGTCACATTTGAAAACAAAACGGAAACCTACATTTCACTGAAGGAAATCCCCTCCGTTAGCCTAAAACCCAAGAAAACTTTCTCAGAATTTGGAGCATCTATTAAATTTATTTAATTTCATAATTTTAAAGGTTTTCAGGAAAAGGATGCTAAAAAAAACAGTCTGTATCTTTATGGTCTATATCCCACAACTACCTGCCTCCAGCAGAGAAAAAAAAAACCAGATCTCTCCTGTGCTAGAAGCAGGAGGTGACAAGAAGCTGCTCCCATTACAGTGCAGAAGTAGTCAGGATGATTTTGGGCAATTTCCCTTAACTTCAACAGAGTCTGAAGTTGCTTCAAGTGCTAGCAGGGAATTTGGCCCTTACACTTACTCAACAAGGTGCTGCTCCTCTGTCAAACTCTCCTTGTCATCATTCGATTGCAACAAAACATTTCTGTCTTAAAAAAAGACTTTGCTTTTTAAAGATCTTAAAATATGCTGCAGGTATCAGTTTGACTATATATAGCCTTATGGTTTCAGTCAATATTATTTACATCTTTCTGTAGAAGAGAGAATGAAGTGACCTAACCCTCTGTTCTGGGAAAGGAGGTGTGGAAGGGAAGCCTCTTTTTTCCAGCACATGCATAAAGCTGAAACTGGGATATAGATCAGTTTAATTCCCCAAAGGCACAGAGTAGAAAATAAACAAACAAAAAACCTACCTCCTCAAAAATAATGTCAAAAGAGACAGAAAAGATGGGAAGCTTTATTCTGATGTCTGCAGTGGTTTGCATAGGAGGAAAAAACGTTAAGAAGAGAGTTTTCCCTTCCCATCCTATCCCAATTGATTTTTTTCATGGCTAATTAGAAGGGTTTGCATTAAATATTAGGTATTGATTTCTTCAGCATCTTATTTCTGTTTTGGATCTCAGAACATTTGTACCAACCTTCCCCCTACAAGGAGAACTTGTGTTAATAATGACTCTTGGCTTCCTTGTTATGTAGCCAATTAAATAAAGAAAAACAAAATAAATTTCTTCCTGGAAAACTTACTGATTGATTGGGAATTGTGTGGAACATATGAAAGACAGTATTTCTCTTTGGGAAATTAATAGACAAAAAAGGTAACAACCAGGATAATTTCATGTTCTCTTGTACACAAACATAATATTAAAGTTTAT
>NW_009935157.1:157308-189357 GCF_000696875.1 Nestor notabilis | reverse complement strand
TGGAAGTTGTCCCTGCCCATGGCAGGGGTTGGAACTGGATGAGCTTTAAGGTCCCTTCCAACTCAAACCAGTCTGTGATTGTCCTTACCTAAAACCAATGAAGCCTCCTTCTGCCCCTTAGCCTTTCATACCTAAATCAGACTGTGAGCTGGACCTCTCAGAAAGATTTGTCCACATGGAGAACTGCAATACCAGTGAGTCAGTCAAAGCTGTAGCTCTGTTACAGACATAGCCCCAGTGATGTATGAAAGGCAACCTTTGTTTACCGTCTTATTATTTAATTCACCATTGATTTAGGACAAAAATAGGATCTCATCTGCCAAGTGCACTGTACATGGATTGATTTGGTACTGGTAAGTTGTACACGTTATCAGCAAACAGGTAACACTGTCTCCTATATTTGTATCTTCAAAGCTGTGTGTTAACATGAGTAAGTAAGTGTCTATATGGGTAGAGAATGCATACATGGATATAGAAATACTAAGGGGAAACGTTTAGTGATGTAGTCAAGCTGCAGAGTCCTCAGTTATAAAAAAATAATAGGATTCTAAATATAAACTGTATTTACCTTCTGGAAGATGATACTTACACAAATAGCTACTGTAAACATTTAGGATTTTTTTTTTCAATCATGTCAGTATCTGTCACTCCAGGGCAAAACCTAGGTTAATGTCTGGACAGTAGATCTGGAGACCTGGTGCTGTAATTTTGCTTCCAATTTGCTGTATTTTATCACTATGATCATGTCTAAATTACAGAATTGTTCTTAAGAATTATCACTGAGCTTACGTAGTTTGCAGCTCAGACTGTGTTGCTTCTGAAGGTACATGGTGGAATGCATCTTAGTGCTAGGGAAAATCTTCAGTCCAGCAGGGGATGCCAACCTCTTTCAGGTGCTTCCAGGAGAACACGGTCTGAATTACTTTTTTGGGCTAGGTGTTGTCTGTATGACTTATCAAGCTGAACTGTTGCAGTATACAATTTCAATGCAATCTTGCAATGAGCAGCTTACTCTGAGGCTATACTTTCATGCAAGACTGTGAGCTTGGGAATTCTTTAGAGTTATAAATCACATACTTTTTTACCCAGGCAGCCGTGTCATTTGTCCATATAGACTTAAAATTTTATCCAGAAACCAGATTTTACAAAACAGTTTAAAAAACAAACAAAAAGCACCACAAAACCCCCCAAACAGCATAATTCATCTTGTTTGGGTGCTCAGAGTTGCATACTCAAGTCAAAACCACTTTATTTTTCCTCAGTGATTCTCCTTCCTTTCCATCTCAAATTTTATGATAGCTAATTTTTGTTGTTTCATCTCCTGCTCTGACAGGCATGTAGTGAAAGGAAGATTTCAGCCTTCTTGCTTATAAAGTAGGATTATAGCTTCCATGTCAGTCAAGAAAAGCCTGGGACAAAAATAAAAAAGAAAGGCACATGTATCCTGAAAGGAACAAAGCGGGGATGGCATCCAGAGGGAGAGATAGGAATATTCAGTGAATAGATTGTTCAGCTTCTCAGGTCGTGAGAGCTCTAAACGCTGAATGAGATAATCAGGTACTGCTATAATAGCAGCATCCCTCCCAGAAGCGATGCGAATCACAGCTATTATTTTGTAAGATACTTTGAGATCTTATGATGGAAAGCCCTGCAGGAAGGTAAGACACTATTTCTTATTGCCATTGCCTTCTCTCTAAGCTATTCCATGTGCTCAGTTAATGACTACACTAGTCATTATCTTTCCTATATTTCACCATTATATTATATTACACCAGTCACAGTCTTTCCCCTATTTCACTATTAAATGAGACTTACTTTCCATTCAACTGTTATTGAAGAAGTTAGTGCATCTAATTGAAGGTTTCTGACTCATATATGGTGGTTTTAAAAGCTTAATCTTCAATTTTGAGGGCCTTGGTGACCCTGATTACATGAACCGTGAGCTATAGCATGACTTTCTGTATTTTCTGTGTCATTAAACACTCTGATTCATTTGATGGAACTATGACATATATCTTCGCACCTCTGTGTATATTATGTGTATATTCAGCAACATCAACAAAATAAATGTTGAAGCAATGTTCTCAACTGTGTTTATCGTGTACTGCTGCTATATCAGCCCTGCTGTTAAAACTGTCCCGGACAAGCCTTCACAATACAGACAGGTGAGTTTAAAATTCAGTTCTTTAAAAATTCATGTAGAAGATGTCTCCTACAAGTCCTGTGAAGTCAGCAGATAACAAAGACAAGAGGGCAGGTAACAGGCTTCATGTGAAAAAATAAGATAATATATAGGATCATTTAGAGTTTAGGAAAAAAATACAGCATTTTGGAACTTTGAGGGATTGATCCTGAAGAATATCTAAAATAAAGAGGTTCTATTCATGTCAGGAATTCAACAGGACAAAGATAAGGTCTCCTTAGTTGACCAAAACTGATTATTTCCAAGTGTATGGCAAGACATGGATCAATTAAATCTTTTTCTGCAGAGAACAAAAGATTCAGAAGGCTCCTCACTTGTGTGAGTGTAGTTAACATGAATTGAGAGACAAGTCCTTAAACTCATATTAAATAAAGTGAAACTACATTGATAGCACCCAGTCTTTAAATACTGGAACACGGTGATAAGGTCTCCCCTGAGCCTTCTTTCCCCAAGACTGAGGAAAGTTTTCTCAGCTTTTCCTCACACAGCACCTTTCCATTCCCCAGATCTTCTTTGTGGCTCATTTCTGGACCATTTCCAGCCTGTCCATGTCTTTTTTGTATAGTGGGGAGCAAAATGTATTTGTTCTTTGGAGAAGACTAGGAGCCTTACCAGGTAATCAGAAGGAGTTTGTGTCAAAGGAAGCTACTAGGGGATAGGAGAGCAGAGGCTTATTCCTGTGCAAACACATTTTTCTTTCATTAGGTCACTGATGAAGAGGAGGATTCCACCTCCATATTTCCCCTCTGAATACTGCAGTCATCTTCTATCCATCATGACACATTTCAAGGGAGAAGTTAGAAATCTATCAGGATTCAAGGACTGACTGACAGGATAGTGAATAAAACTACCTCAAGTTTCAGCAGGCCAAAAGCAATGCCAGCTGAACTGCAGAAGCTGCAATATTTTTTTGTATTTTATTGACTGTCACATCAAACAGGGAAAGGATTTAAAACTTAGTATTACACTTGCTGAGCTATCTTGAGACTCAATCTCTTTTCTTGATAAAGAGATAATATGTTGGGGGGGGGGTATTTCTTTACTTGTTTGGATGGCATTGATTGTTTGATGGGGTCCTTGCAAACAGAACCAGAGACAGGATCCTTGCTCGGGAGAGCAGCTTACTAAGTCATGGTGTGAAAAGGTGGTGTGCTTCAAGACGCTGTGGGATTGGGGCAAGGCTAATGTTTCACAAAACCTTTAGTGACTTTGGAATAACCCCATAATTCAGTTCTTCTAGCTTTGCGACCCCTTTGATGGAATTTGTTTTGATATTATTGAACACACCCTGTTTGAAAGTTAGATCCCTCCAATACGATTCAGCTTAAAATTGTTATAAATTTTTGAAAATAGAAACCTATATTAATATATTATTTAGTACATAGTGAGGGCTATGGTTCTTGAATAGTTCTAACACCCTGGCTAATGAAAAGAAATCACGATAGAGCTTGGATTAGTGTCTGTCTACTTTTTCTCACAAAATTATTGTCTTTATTTGAACTTTGAGAGATTATGAGTAATAGATTGTTTAAAACTGCTTTCTGAAGGAAATTATTATGATCTGTTTTGAAGAAAGGGGTCTTAATGTTTCGGAGAAAGTATTATGGACCAGATGCTTTTTGTTTAAGCAAAAGTGGTTTGCATTCCATCATTGTCATGGTTTGTCTGTAAAGCAGAACAGATCAATGCTCTACTGCCACCATTCTCTCCGTACTGTCTCTGTGACATTCATTTTCTTGAAGCTGGCTCAGGAGGAAAGACGGGATTGAAATTAACTTGTCTGACTTACAAAGATAACAGATGAAGAAGCTCAGGGAGATTAAATGAACTAAAGTAAAATGATCTTGTATAAATGTATATTAGTATACAAGAAAACATTTGCAATAGTACTTGCTGTATTCCTAGCAAAACATTACTTCATTTCAATAGTGGCTTTTACAGATGCAAATCCTTCACAGGCTGGTTGCTCACCCCTTTCCATCAGTGAAAGATTTCTCAGTTCACTTAATAAGTAAGGATACACAGAGTAGCCTTTCAAAGGACTTTGCACCATCCCGATTTTCCTCCCCTTGCAAAGGGTGGAGATCAAGATGTACCTTAACAGTATGGTTTCTGGCTTTGTGACTATCATTTACTTTCCAAGCCTTACTAACCTTTGTGCTGACTCTTAAGAAGCTTGGATAATTTTGAGAACATAATGAGGCTATAATATCATAACTGAGACTATAAATTCATAATTTTGAGATCATAATTGTTACCTAGCTTGACCTGAGGCATAATACTGGCTAAAGAATTTCATGAAGTGGCTCCTGAATCAAATTCATAATTTCTACTGTAGAAACAGAGCCCAGGGTGCTCTATAAAAACATACAAAATGTCCTAATGTGAGAATTAGAACATCTAATTCACCTAGAACATCTCTTTTCTTCACAATCCTGTCCCTTGAAAACCCCATACTACAGAGTCCAATGAAACAGCCATTTTCCTTGTGGATTTTCTTTGTCAGGAGCATACCTTTGAGCCTTCATCATAAAAGGATCAAGAACTGGAAAAGATGTTAATCCAATCCTCACATGCAAATGTGAGTGTATGGATAATCGACCCTCCTCCTAGTTCTAAAACGCATGCTCATAATTGTCCTCATTGCTCAAAACAGGCAAGATGTCTTGATCTGAGTGTGTTTAGCATGTCTCCACCTGTTGAGCTACCATGAGATTACCAGCTTTGCCAAAGGAATTTTTATCATATATTTATTTCTTGTATTTTTTCCCCATGAATCCTGACTGTGCAATTTGTTCCAAAACTTGGGGCAAAAACACAAGGGACCATACCAAGATCCAGTTGTGTCCACCATGCCCAGCATGGATGTGCTGTAACATTCCCTACAGCCCAGACCTCTCAGTCCAGCTGGAAGGACTCGTGGCACACACTGATATAGTTTTCTTCCAACCTGCGTGCCCAAATTTTCCTTCCAAAGAGATGAGGGTTGGGATGTGCCCAAGACATGCACATGGAAGGATCCACTTGGTAATGCCTCTGTGTCTTATTGATAGATATACCTGGTAGTGTAATTATCTCATTATAGACACTCAAGGTTGGAAAAACCTGTGTCTATGTTTTTACTTAATTCATAATAACTACTACTCACCTAATTTATTTTTTTAACTTGCAATCAGCTTTCCTACTTGCAGGTTTTTGCCCTTTGGAAATAACAACAAAACCAACAACAATCATAATGATAATAATTATACTAATTATAATAATTATAATAATCTTTCTCATTTTCTCTTGCTTTTCATTTGGACAAGGGAAGGAAGTAAAAGCTGCAGCTGTTTCACTATTTCTTGTTTTATTTTTACCAATGTTATTTTTTCTTTTAAACTGCTTAGTGCAAAACTACAATGTGACTGAAAAAAATAATTCTTTCATCTTCCTCTACACAAAACTTACAGCTACATGGATAGGAATCTAGGTAAATATCTAGCTGGAAAAAGAATTGAACTAGGTAAAAACCCCACACTATTTCTCCTAGGGCTACTCTTAACTTGAACTTGAGAATTTCTATAGGACAAAAGGCATCAAAGAGGTTGGGGGTTTTTTATATTATTTAATGATGTCTTCCAGAGTTATAATTTGAAACATTCCTTCCCTTAAGTGTAAGATGTTCACTGAAATGCTACTCAAAAGAAGGTTTTTTTCCCCTTCTAAAATGTAGAGCAAAATCAAAAATATTGTTGACGTTTAAAACTTATAAAAGTGACATATAGTGATTACTGTACTGCCTTTTCTTCTTCCCATCAGTACTTGGTAAACACTCTAGCTTTGGAAAGAAAATACTTTGACATGATCAATACTCTAATACATTTCCTGCTTTATGAAAGTTTGGCAAAAGTCCTTGTCTAATTTGACTCATTTCAACTGAGTGCTTCTCCTTCCACCTTTGCCCCTACCCCTTCTTATTAATTCAGTTATTTTCCTTCAAGTGCTGTTTGGATTGGGTCATTTGGTGAGTAGTGACTTCAGGGGAGCTTTACCCCCACTTTTTACCACCTGGAAAACCACCCCTTTGTATAACACAAGTAACAAAAAACCAAGATTATAGTCAAATGTGACAAATACCATCAATTGAAATTTAAACCCATGATTTACAACATTTCGTGTGAGAAATAATGATTTTTTTCCCCCTCATCATTAATTTTCATATACATCTGAACAAGACTTAGAATGATAGGAACAGTGAACAGTCTGATGATGTTTCTGTCATAAGATGAGAAAGACAGAAAATTCCCCAGGAAATAAATCTTTGATTAACTGAGATGAAATTTTTAGTGTCATCTGAGGATTCCCAAATTTTGACTGTAAGAAGTTTTCACTATGTTTTTCTGACACTTATAACCTCATAAGAGATAAAACCCACCAAACTATATTCATACTAACTATATGCTGAAAAGCGGAGCAGATTCTTGAACTAGTTATGTATTTATGTTACTACTGGTGCCTATGTTTTCATACACAGTGTTAGTCCAAGAATATCTATAGAGTGCAGACACAATCAATGCAGTAGATCTCCAAAGGAGTTCTTCAGTTGTTTGTTTCTATCCAACTATTCAACTTTCATATGACTTACCCAGATGAAACTTTTAAAGTTTATTTTCCAATCCATAAGTCGATTCCCTTAAGCTAGTAACAAATAGCATGAGACTGAGATTCTGCTGGGATACATTTCAGATTCAGGGGCTTTAGATAAACCTTCTGTAACAATGGTATATGACTGCATGATGGAAAACCAGTCTGAATACAAATCCTCTTTCCCCGCACATTGTTCAGCTAATACCAGCAACATAATTGTAACATTGACTATTGATATAGCAATTTATAAGGGGATTTGGAAAATTACTAATTGGAAAAAAAAAAAAATCAGAGGGAAATTATGGTAAACCAGTGCTTATATAAGGGCAGAATGAGAGAATGTTTGTGTGTGACTAGCAGCAGGAAAGCAAATGCAAATCTGGAGGCTATGACCTGTAGTCCCTTTGTGCTCAACCCTAAATTCTACTGAAGTTTAGGATAAGTCAGAGGATCCCTCTAGAAAGAAACTAAACAGAAATGTCAAACATCAAGCTATAAATGATATAAATGATCCAATATGGGCAGAATATTTTACATGGGAATGGTACATGAGCTATCCTCTCAATTTATAAACTCTATCTTAAAATTTGGATGTGATTTTTTTCCTTATGGATGCTAATGCACATCATGTTCCTCATTCAGGAATTCAGAATATTTCCTAGTATTAGCCTGTAAAATATTTGTCTTATTTCATAAGGCTTGATTATATATATAAAATTCTCATAATTATGGAAAAAAATGTACTGAATATAAAGATGAAGAGCTAAAAATCAGAAAGCAATACAGCTACTGTTTCTATTGATTCCCTTGTAACACATTCTCTCAAAAAAAGGTGATAGTGTGATATGACTAAGCATAGTCATTTAATCATTATGGGAACTGAATCTTCTAGCAAAGGGAGATGAAACAGATAAGAACTCCTGCTATCTGCAAAGTTAATGAGAAGACTGGAGTATTTTGAAAGCCTATTCTTGCAAAACGACTGCTTAAAAAAAAAACACAAAAACCTGTGGTCTTTTATTCACAGCAACAGTGATCTTGTCAGGAATATCAACTATGGCATCCCAGTAGAGGGTTTACATTCCTGAAAGAATCTGTGACCTGGAAAAGGGAGGTTTGGAGCTGTAAGTCGGCCCTTCGGCTTTCACAGGGAAGTCAGAGCCTGTCACTGCCTCAACAGCAGCAGCTGCTAGTGCTGGGGCACTGGGGACCTGGGAGAAAGCCACATCACTGTGGAAGTTTCTGTCAGCCTGGCAGATTTGGAAAAGCAAAATGATGGAGGCTGCCAAAAAAACCCATTAAAGCATGGACTAATCTTTTGTTTGTTTGTTTGCTGGTAGTGAGTTCCTTCCCTCCTCTAGCAAATACAGGAAATTTGCATTTGCTGCTGGTGCATTATTGAGCTTCGCATCCTGTTCAGCATCTTCATAAACTGCAAACAAGTCATAATGGTCAACCAGCAATGTCTCATATGATGACACAGTCAATAATGCTAAACTGTGGCTGAATAACCTCTCTGCATTAATCTTGAAATAATTCACCAAGGGGGAACATCATTATTACTAAAAATAAATTAAAAAAAAAAAAAAGATAGAAACTTGAAACTCACCTCTGGATCAAGAAAGATTGCTCTTTTATTCAAGTCTTATTGATAAAGTTTTTTAGATGTTCCCCTCGTGATTTATGAAACCTGCCAGCTAGGTTTTACTCAGAGCTTTAAAACAAAATGTTGCATAGTTTAGGATAGACAGCAGGTCTATCCAGCAAGGGCTCTTACAGACCATGAGCCCTTTAAACACATAGCGAGACCTTTGGCTATAGCTGGTCTACTTAATGAACAAACACTGGTCAGTTGTATGCTGTCCTGAAGGTTTTTATATACAAATTCAGCTAGGAGAGGCATAGAATAAAATAACAACATTCTCAGATTTCCACAGTAAGAGAAGAGACTACCCATGAAATAATACACAAAATCCATTGACTCTGCTTTGCTTTAAAACCATAACACATCCAAGCACATGTGTCTTTTCCTAATGTACATAAATACAGCTTTATGGACTTGCACAGTGTTTTCAGAAATTGGCTTTTGCTTTGGTTTTCACTGAAATGTGACAAACTTTGTTTGTTATGCAGTTTTGCTTCCTATTGCAAATAATTGTCACTTTACTAAATCTAGCGAGTGATTAAGGCTGAGACTCTACATTCAGCTTTCCCTATTTTGCTCATATTCTCTGGTACAACTGCCTTGTTTTCACACAAAAATGTTTCTGTCTGGCGTTGTTATCCAAAATGACTCTATGACACTTTTTATGTGCTTGTTTTACCCATTCCAGCTGGAATTCTGGAAAGTCCAACACATCATCAAATAACTAAAGCCCTGTAATTTTCTGCCTCATGACAAAATCAGAAATGACAAGAAGCTACTCTTTACTGGGCATGCCATCAGAGCTTCTGCAGTCAAACAGAAGCTGGTAGACCATATTTAGCCTTTCTCATAAAATCAGACTCTAAGCTGAATGTTATCCTTCAGAAAACACTTGAAAGCAAACAAGCAAAAGGGGAAAAAACCAAAGTGGTTTCTATTGTAAAGACTTGCAATGTTTACTTAGCTGTGGAAGAGAATATAATCAACAATTTCTTTAGGTTAAACAATAATAGCATATAACACACAGCATATTCAGTGCAGGATACTGTGATTTTGTACAAAGAAAATCTCTGGAAATTCTCTTCAGTTCCCTACTGGGGAACTGAGTCAAGGAGAAGCATAAATAGCCACAAAAGGTGGCTCTCAGGGGTAGAAGGAGAATTGCTTTGAAAACTGAAATGCATCCATGCTGCACTATTTTTCTTTGGGCAAATAAACCTCTTTTTTTTCTCTTGATAAACTCAGTGGGATAGATCTCAGGAGTGACTGACGTGTCTGTTATATTCTAGACATATGAGACCATGCAAGATGCCCTCATGAGGTCAGCAACCATGACACAGGACCTGCTGATTTTCTGGTTTTTGAAGCATAAGATGAAGTAGGCTGGTCCAAATGGTGCCTTTTCAGGCAGTGGACACCCATGCCTGGGCACCTGAATTGCTTTTCTTTCTTCGGAGACATGGACTGTTTTTTAAGGGAGGGATCCACGTCTGGATTCAATGCCAACAGGAACGTGAAGGAAAAGGAAGCATATGAAACTATGAAGTCTTTTTATTTCTTCTCCAATGTTAAGGACAAGAGGTTTCTTGCTCAAATGAATAGTGTGTACAACAATAAATGCTATCCTGGGACAGACCTTTGCAATCCTTTGCACCTGAATTCAAAAATATTTCTAATAGAAGGGACAGAATTTCCCACTGGGATTGTTTTTGACATTTTGACTTTCTCGTCTGTGTCTTTTTTAGGTTGTGTTTTTATTCTTATTTTGGTTCAGTTCTATTTGTATTGTATTTTTTTTTTTGTTTCTGTAACTCAATTGCTTAATTTCTCAGGAAAAGTTTGTTGCTTTCTTCTAAAGAAGAATGGAGCAGAGCTGAACCTAGTTCATGCAAGTCCCCTAGTATGTATTTTACTATATGGGTTTTATTCTCTCTGCCTTTTCCCTGAGTCTGGCAGTGGAAAGTAAAAGCAAACCATACATAAAACCCATAATACCTGCTCTTACTCCAGCTACTTCTACCAGAGAGGACATCACCAACAAAAATCTGTCTTTAACAGTAATGGGCATAGAAGCCGTAGAGGCAACAGGACAATCTGTAGCATATTTGCATCATATATCACACTTTGCAGTGCACCAGAAAATAAAGCAGATTAATTCATTTACTTACATTTAATTACATTACCAAAAATAGTTGAACTCAATAATTTTAAAGGTCTTTTCCAACCTGAATGGTTCTATGATTCTACTTTACATCACTTTAACTTTGCATTAGGGTTTAATGAGCACTGTTAACAATTTTATGAGTCTGAATTTGCTTCCTGCTCATACAGAAACAACCAGATGTTCTAGGAAAAACACATACAAATAACCTGAGAGGTCAACGTGGTCTTTTATTAGCAGACAGAAACCCAGACCATACTTTTTCTGTATGATAAAAGATTACTGGTTCCCACAGGGAACCTTTTATAGTGTCGTAAATCCTCCATCTGGCATTTCATTCACTTCATTGTTCAAATATTTGTTATGTGCAGATGCATTATATTTTCTTTGCTTTTTTAATATCTACCCATTTGTGAACTTATATTCTAGATACCCTAGTGAAAGGAGGCCCCCAGTAGCATAGTGCTTTACCACCTTATGTCTGAAAAAAAAATGCACATATTCCCTTTTTCTTCTCCTTTAGTATTTGTATGACTTCCACACTGAGAGTTTTCTGACTAAACTTATTTTTGCAACACTGGATTTTAAGAGTGAAACATGACTTCCAAAGACTTATCTAGGAACAAGGATATAATGCTGAGCACAACCCCTAGTGTTTATAATGCTGGTGCATTATTTTTTCTTCCTTAGTCTAGAGGAGGAAGATCAGGCTCAAACAGGGAATGTATTCCCATATTTAGAAACAAAAATTAGTCTAGGGAAAAATTATGTTTTAAATCTTTGGATAATGCACTTAGACTAGAGCTGTGATTCAAATTCCTACCTGATCAGGACATTAAGGTAACATATTCCAACTAGTTTTTCAACATCTATTAGAATCATAGAATAATAGAATAGTTAGGTTTGGAAAGGACCTTAAGATCATCTACTTCCAACCCCACTGCGATGGGCAGGGAATTAGGGTGAGATTTCTTCCTTGCTACACTAAATTAAACCATTTTGGTTTTGATCAGCCTATGCTTCTGTGATACATCAGAGGAGGCATGGGCAATACCCAGGAGTCTTTCCTCCAGTAGGTCCCACGTCTCATGACTTTCTGCAGCTTCATTATCCCTAATCTGTCAGAAGTACTACACAAGTGCCATGAACACTAAACCTGGGAGGGGAGGTAGCAAGGATGTCAGATATCTAACTTACTTTTCTCATGTTCTGAAACTATGCTCCAAATTGTCCAAATTTTTAAGTTGGTAAAAATGTGTCTAAGCAGTTATTCTAAAGTAAATATCTAATATATCTATATAAACATTTGTGTAAATGTCTCCAGAGAAGGATTCTAAAATATGTTTCTGGAGACCTTCAATTTCCTCTATTCACCTGTTGGAAAGGTTAAGCTCTTAGGCTGCTTTATCCAAGATGTTAAATGTGTGAAAATACCCATTTTCTCAGACTGGAGAAATCACAATTGTAGTTTCACTTCTCTGAAACTTCAGGATCAGACCAAGTCAGAGAAGAGCCAATGACACTGCCAACACTACCTACTTTGGCTAATTATCTTCAGGAGAAAGGAAGTCCTATTTTCACTCACTATTCTGAGTTACCTTCTCTTCCATGATTTATGATCTCTTTTATTCTTTTCTTTTCAGAACTGCATCCAGAATTGCATCCTCTGTCATAATTCTATGAGCCCCAGCACAAATGTAACTTAAATCATGACCCATAAATCTGACATTGATACAGATGTGCCTGGTCTTTGTATCTTTGGGAAAGCCCTTGTGTGGGGCACATATTTCTTTAGCTGAGGTCATGAGACTGAAATGCCCGTGCTTCGGGACTTGTGTTTAGAAGTCCATAAGCAACAAAGACAGAATTTAGATGCTGGCTGAGATTAAAGGCATGAATCTATATACCAGTCCCATACACCTGACGTTTAAGTGTCAAAGCCAAATTTACATTTCTTTTTGTTGTTTCTTTTATTTTGTCCTTACTGTTTTCTTTAGGGTTTTGTTTGTTTGTGTTTTTTTGGGGTTTTTTTGTTTATTTTCCCTCGGAGTTTTTATTACCTTTAAGTCTACATGATCTAGCAATAATATCAGGTGAAACTGAATTTTAGCCCATCTCAGTCAACTATCTTCTCTTTTCCACTAAAATGGCTTTCATGACTTCTTTTTCCTGCTATCCAAAAGTCTGCTAAACGACAGAAGTTCTTTTTAAAGGTTTTGACATTTCAAAACGGAACAGAGATATTGTTAAATAAAAGACTCTTTAATGCTTTATTTTTTTAAGTTTTTAAGCTGTTCTTTTTTCTATTTCCTTTCTTATCTTTAACAGGAAATCCAAAGTATTTTATTAGTGGCTTTTGAAATAGTAATAAACTAGAAGTAACAGGAAGCTAGAAATATCCTGGAGATGATTTCAGGAAGTTGTTCAGTCTCATCTTCTTGAATCTGTCTTACTACACAGCCCATGACTTCTTGTCCCACTTCTGCTGACTTGGCAGAGGTCTTTTACAAATATATAGTACTTTATTACCTCTAATCCTTAGATTATGCTTCACTATTACATAGTATAAGAGCAAAAGCATTTTTTCATTAGCACTGCCAACTATGTTCTGGGCTGCATCCCCAGAATATGAGCAGCAGGTTGATGGAGGGCATTCTCCCCCTCTGCTGCACTCTGGGGAGACACCTCCTGCAGTCCTCATCCAGATCTGGGGCAACAACACAAGAGGGATGTGAAGCTGTTGGAGTGAGTCGAAAGGAAGATGGAGATGCTGTGAGGGCTGGAGCAGCTCTGCTCTGGAGACAGGGTGCCCAGAAAAGCTGTGGCTGTCCCGTCCCTGGCAGTGTTCAAGGCCAGGTTGGATGGGGCCTGGTTGGAGCAACCTGGTCTAGTGGAAGGTGTCCCTGCCTATGGCAGGGGGTTGGAACTGGAATGGCTTTAAGGTCCCTTCGAACCCAAGTGAGACTGTGGTTCTACGATTTTAACCTCAGCGAAATCCAAATTCTCTTTGCTACCTCGAGAAAGCAGCGCTTAATACCAGACTTAAACCTTTCTATTTGATTCAACATGGAGAAGCAAAATGGTTTGCTTCAGTAATAATGGAAATGTCATTTCAATTGAAAATGTCATACCAAAAAACTTCAGCATTTTTGTACCAAGTTTCTTCATAATTTTTCTTTCCTCTATGAAAATTAATATTACAGACTTTATCCTGGCTTCTGGGATTTTACATAGTGTGGAAATTCAGATTTGTGATAGGGATAATAATAATTTCTTCCTATAATTACTTTTTTCTGCCTCCTCTGTTTTGATTGTGTTCTCTTTAGGGTAAAGGCTTTCTCTTATTAGATTAATTAATTACAGATAATAAAATAACTTAATGTGAACTTGTTCTATCAATGCTAGCTTTCATGCACTATCTACATGTAAAATAAAAATAGCCTTGTATGTGTGATTTTAAAATATTTTTCACATATGATGGAATTTGTAAACCTTGTAAAGTAAAGTAAAGAATTTTGGGGAAATTTTCCATTCAGTGATTTATAAATCTTCTACAGTTTCTACCTAATTTTTGGAAATTTCTTGTAATGGATTTATAACTGGGATGCTCAATCTATTCTCACATTAGCTGGGGGATATTAATTCATGTATACTGCAAAATGGTGCCAAAAAATGAAGAAAGAAAAGTAAAACTCTCTCTTCCAAATCAGATATTTGGACAAGCTTCCAATAAACATTTGAATGTTTGGATATCCATCTGAAGCAAACCTTTTCTGATGTTTGTGCCTCATTAATTACAGCCCAGAAATGGGACCAATTTCTATTAGCTACAGAAAATATTTGCATTATTTTTATATGTTTTTCCCCAACTATTCTGCAACATTATAAACTTTGAAGAAGCTGAAACAGGAGAAATAGATACTAATTACGTCACAATTTTGCCCCTAGTTAATCTCTGAGATGCATGTCATGCAAGTATGCGTATGTATATATTTATATGTTTATATATACAGAAATATATTCTTTGATATCTATGTGCACATACATACATACATATAAATGTATAAATACATATATTCTTTTATACCGGCAAAGAAAGTGATTTCTTTGCAAACATAGAGTTCTTCCCTGTCATAGGATGTGTTCACGACTTTAAACAACACCTAAATCTGAATGAAAGATTCACTTCTGGCACAGTTTCTATATAGGCATTTTTGAACACAACCAGCATCGAGATCTAAACTAGGATGAGCAGGAGCCATGTCTGCTGTCTGGCAACCATTCCGTGGGCTATATGTAACAAGCTGGTGGTGCCAGACCTCTTTCTTGCAGACAGATGCACGCCTTCCACTGACATTCATGACTGGCACCAGTCAGCAGCCACAACAGACAGGTCAGTCACTGAACTGGCATGGAGAGTAAGATATTCTCTGAGCTATACAGGCATACTCTCATGATTTGCTGCATTAAGGGAGAGAGTAAGGAAGGGTGGCATGTCTTGATGACACAGGAACATAGAGCATGTCACTATGGAGTTAGCAGGAGGTTTCCAGCTGGCTTCCAGACTTTTTCCTTCCAGCCACAGTCATTTTACATGACAAACAGTTGTAAATTACTGCAAACACTAGGCTATTCATCTAGCTGATGGATTAAGTTTATCCCACTTCTCAAAATCCCTTTTTGGTTTTCAGATCATCACATATCTGCCTAAGTGATAACCCATCAACAGATGGATGGTGGGTAGAGCAGGGCTTTGCAATAGTGTGCATTTGCCTTCTGGCTTCCCAGTGCAAGCTTTTGTGTTCACATTTCCTGATGGCAATGTTTTGTTTCCAACACCTGATTTCTAGGCTGTGCAAGGTTTTCAAGAACTAAACTCTTTTTTTTTCCCCTCTCTTTTTTTTTTAATTTTTTTTCCTGTTTTTTATTTCTCCTTTCCCCACCCCTTATCCAAGCTTGTCTTACATGTCTAAGAAGGATCAGGGTAAGGGGCAGAACTAAGCATATAGTTGCCACCACTGTCAACAGGGTGTTAAAATTCATTACTCTAAACTTGTGGTTCTTTAGCCCAAACTGCTGTTGTACAGACTTTCATCTTTAGTTCAGCCAAGTCTGCCTATCACAGGGGCACTTACAGCACTCTACAAGACTGATACATGTCCTGGACCTAGTCAGTGCTGCACATCAGAAAACGATGCAGACATACTTAAGTAAATTATGAATCCTTATACACATTAAATAAAACACCTCACCCGAGATAATGCATTGTAATTGTGTAAATCATTATGTATTTCGAGAGACTGAGGCTCACTAGTTCAGGGACAACACGGAACTGACAGATTTGTAGTGTTTTGGAAACACTACTAGTGCACAGTGGTGTTATATGCTATAGGTAAAGATGATCAGAGGACTCAAAGATCTCAAAGCTTTTGCTCATTTAATCTAGGATTAAAAGGAAGCATCCCATGCATTTAATCCAACCAAAGGAAACCCTGAAAAAGTTAAGCATACTACTGCACACATGTTTTTCCTCAGAGGAGATAGTAGGAATGAACAGCCATGGCAAGTTACTCCTGTGAATAAGCTAGAGATCTCTGCAGTGCAAAGCAAAGCCAAGATACTACTCCATATGGAATAAAAAATAAAAAGATTATGAGGACATTCAATGTTAGATGGAAAGTGAAAAGGAATTCCATAGCTGTTGACTAGCACAATCAGATCAGAAGATTACTGCGCTCCAAATAAGTGACATGGATGCTTACAAAAGGCAGCTATCAGATGTCTTTCAGATTAAACAAAAAACAAGGAGAATGGATTTTACTTTCAGATAGAAAATGTTAACCATGTTAACTTATTGGGGAACCCAGGGCAGGGCTGCATTATGATAGATTGAAGCTAACAGAGGCAGAATTGAGAGAAGCCTGAACATAAACACATAAATCAGGGATTACATCAAGCTGAGATCATAATAAATATGTTCTGAACATTTCTACTTGGCAAAGTTAAGTTTGAGATTTAGGGGGCATGCAATGTACCAGAATTAAAAGACAGCAATATTGAAAACTGGCTGTATCCTGGGGTGTGTGCAAAGTGCTTGCTTTTTTTCTTACTTCTGAAGAATTATCACAGCACAGAGTGTACAAAGGTGCACTTGACCTCAGCGTAGGTTCATACGGGTGTATTTTATCAGAGAAGAGATGTGCTATTAAAAGTCAAAATGAAGCAAGGTATCTTTTCCAGTACAGCTGAACCTTAGCAGTGGTTGTACAGATATTTTGGATGGGAGATTGTTGTTCAGCTATGTGATCACGTCCTTCTTCGTGCCGAGAAATTAAAATGACACGCTCAATGCAAGTGATAGCCAAAACCATCTTCCTCCTGTATGATACAAAGTTATCTAATGTTAATTTGATAACTAGCTCATAACCTCCTCTGTCTGTATTCAAAGCACCTTCCCAGACAGTAATTATTTGGTAATACAGAGAGGGGAGAGGAAAATACAGAGGGGAAAAAATAATTCCCAAAAGCCCCTTCAGCAGCTGCCTGTCTTGGCTTAGAGAGGATCACAGAGAGTGAAGAACACTACAGACTTGTGTGCTCAGAGGTAACGTTTCCTACTTATAAGGTTTTAGAGGTCTGCGGGAATCTTTAACATCTTTTCTTTTGCTGTGTCTTCATACTTAAAAATAAATTTTTAAAAGACAATGAAAATATAGATAGGCAAAACATTTTTCTAATTTTAACAGTACTCTACACTAAGTACAGTTCACCAACAGAGAGGGGTTTGGAGCTATTCCAGCACAGAGAGCTTTAAATTAGCCCTATGATGGCAGAGATCTAGAGATAATGATACTCTGGGATATTTCCTTGAAGTGAATTCTTATTAGTTTAATTATTTTTAATTTGATTGGATTAATGGCATCCTGAAGGGGATACTCCCAACAACACCTCTGGCTGCAAGGAGAAGGTGGTGAAGCCACCATGCTGCTTCAGTGCTAGCAAGAGAAAGACTTCTTCACAGCTCGTGTCTTCATGGTAATGGGTGTCAGCTTTGCTTCAGCTTTGATGTGGTGTAGAAGGGCCTGGAAATGCACCTCAGATGCTATCTTTTATTTTTCATTGCTATTTCTAAATTGAAATGGCTCCCATTAACATATCATATTGTCACAGAATTTAATAGAAAAAGAGCACTGGAAAAGATAAATGGTCTATGGTGAAGCACAGGAACATTTTCACAAATACACCCACATCCATGCCACTCCTTCAGTTTATATGGACAGTCAATGAAACCAGTCAGTGAAAAGTACATTATGAGGGATGGAACAGATGGAGAACACTAGATAGATCATCTGGCACAATTCCCAGTGTGGGATTGCTCCCTTAGGTTCATTTGCTAACATTTTGTCCAGTCTTGTGTGAGTCAATGAGAAAACAGAACAAAAGATTAAAATTAAAAAAAAATAAAAATAAGAAAAAGATCAAAAAGAGAAGGCTAGAAAAACTACCAAAACTGTAGCAGCAAAAGCAAATCTTTTGGAAATGATTCAAAACCATCCATGATTCTACATCAAATAGGAAAGTTTCAACATTTTCTTCTGTCATTTCAGCCACAACATACTTTTTAATGGATATTGGCTCCATTTTGAATGTTGTATTCAGAATCTGATGTTTATTTAATGAAGATAGATCTAGTCAGAGTGACTGATTCCTCAAATTTCCCCTGTCCAAAATATCAGGACAAAATTGAAGTTCAAAACTAAAAATGTTGACATCCCACCCTGAAAAAAAACCACTTTGTAATGTCAATGGACATGAAAATGGGTCTTCTTTAGAAAGAGATGAATGTACTTCACTGTTCTTATTGACAGGAGTGGAAACCTTCAACTTCAGTGAAGGTGGCTGAAGCCAGAAAAAGCAAGTTCGAGCCTTTGTTCCAGTTCAGTTTAAGCTGCATAATGGACTGCAATAGCCAGGAACAGTGGTAGAATAGGATCTCCAGAACCTTGAATGTGAATATGCACTTCCACTGCCTTTAAGGATTTCAGGAAGGCATAACAAATAAGGAATAACTCTTCTGGACTCCTTCCATGCATACAAGTTCTAAACTACCTTGTAAAATTGGACTAATTAGCTTCTGCCATAAGCTATGGGAGGTCATTCTGGACTTCATAAAGTATCAGTACATTTAAAAGCCATGATCTTTTTTTTAATTAGTCATATTTTCTAATGCTTTACTCATAACTTTATTAACAGAGTAAAATGTGGCTAATGTGTCAGTAGGGTATGGGAGTAAATAAACTCCTCAAGCATGCCATAAGTTCTTTGAAGACAAGAAATAAACTTCTATGTTTGTTTAAGCTCCATTCCATTCATCCGCTTTTTAGGAAAGACGGAACAAGTTCAGGTTGCAGAAGCAGATGTCTACATACCAGGCCAGCAGCAAGTGAGGGCTGTAGACAACAGTATGCTGCTTCTGCCCAGACACCAGCATGTCCTTAAACAACCCTTTCAGATAATTTTGCTGTTTCCAAGGCTCTATGACCTACTTCTGGGACTGAGTTGACATTGGCAGCTCCGAACAAGGACATTCAGTAAACACCAGGCTCAGTAGTAAGGCAGTGATGAGCAAGGCTGCCTGCACAGCCTGTCGTGCATAAATCCTCCACACAATTCAGTTTTAAGCCATTTGGTTGTACTTTTGCCTCTTTAGGGCAAGGATGTGTGCAATCATCATCACATGGCATGAATATTAAGATCAGATGCAATCTCCCGCTGTTAGAGTAGGAATTCTCTTACTCACTGCTCACCTACTTTTCCAGATCTGATTATAGCAATTACTAGAAAATCCACAGCTCTCTTACAGCCAGGTTCCTGCATTAGCTTTTTAAGAAAGCAGGCTGTAAACATGCTCCACCCCATCAATTATAATTATCCATCTCTTCTTTTCCAGTGGTTTATACAAACTGAAATTTGTTAGAATGCTGATTCGTAATGTTAATTACAAAGTTAATTTTACTTGAGCAGACTTCTAAGCCGCTAGCACTAAATGAGAATTATTATTATTTTTCCTGCTCTGTAACTGAAATCAAGTGTTTTGTGAAATTTTGCTCTACCATGTATTATACTCTCTTGGCAACAATGAAATCTATTTGGAATATTGAGCTGGGGGTTGCTTTACTTTCCCACACATCTGTATCTGTTCATGTCAGACTGAGAGCTCTCAAAGGCAGGGGTGCTGGGTAGGAATATCTAGCAAAACCTGCAATTTATATCGATTCATATCTGTTGAGTATAGACCCTCTAGGGTTTGGGGATTTATTTTTCCCAAGCTAAATTTGTATTTTCCACTATGGAATTTATAATCCTCAACAATGCACTGGCTGAATTAGTCTTATTTAACAGACGACCACAGTGTATCCCTCACAGAGGGTAGGTAATATTGTATCGCTGTCATCTCTGTCATAACTGGATTTCAGAGTACTCTAGTAAATTAAAGGATATTAAAGAAGGTAATTTAAGTGAACAAAATGACTTTGGGCTTTCGTAAACAATTTGGCTTTGGGATACTTGAAGTGAGTCATGCCATCACTGAAGCTTAGGTCGTGATTTTAATATGAAGCGGTCACTGGACTGATGCAGGATGGATCAGCTGTTTGGACTCCCTGTTCCTCGACAGAGAATTTTAAAAAAGCATGGGGAAAACACACAATGAAACAAAAGAAACTCAAATGATCCTTAGGTTTACAACAGAGGAGGATTTTTTTGCGTGGTTTTCTGAATAATGTAGTTAGAGTGTTACATTGATGGCATTTCTTGCATAGGCATACAGTCCCCAACTGCAATCTTTTCTTTTCCAACTATATTCTTTTCTTTTCCAAATATCCATTATTCTTTAAGGACCCCTTAATCAAAACAAAACCACAACAACAAAAGATTTTATACTCGTTCTTTCTTCAAATGCAAATGTTGCATTTTCACATGGCACAAACATTAAAATGCCTAGTTGAATGTTTAATATTGTGTCAAATTTTGTATGAAATGACTTAAAGAGAAGACTTCTGACAAAACTAGGCTGTTGCTAACTGTGCAGTAATTAGACTTACAGGGGTTCAAAATCTTAGTCCAGTTTATTGTCATTAGTTATCTCAACAGGCATAGGTATATCAATAGGTAGATCAATAGGTAGATCAACCTAGAGAGCCCTAACTGTATCTGATTGTTTTATTTAGTCCCTAAACCATTTAGATATGAACAAGCTCCAGTCTAAAAGGAGTGTAAACAGCCATTTAAGAGACAACATATTTTATCACTAGCTCATGCCTGGCTTCTGTACTACAACATCTCAGATATGCCTATCTCAGTGTGTTTGTTGAGAATACATGCAGCAGCCTGAATTCAGTGGTAAAGACAAGCTCAGTGTCAGTAAAGTACCAGGGCCAGCCCTCCTGGCTGACTGCCTTGAAGGAAAGCTCCTCCAAGTAAGCCACAGCCATACTGTACCACTGAAA
The DNA here is from genome assembly GCF_000696875.1 of Nestor notabilis. NCBI lineage: Eukaryota > Metazoa > Chordata > Aves > Psittaciformes > Psittacidae > Nestor > Nestor notabilis. Next base: position 168,211 of record NW_009935157.1, on the reverse strand, counting down.
TGATTGTCTGCAGCCACTGGAAAGCTTTCAGAGTAGAAAAAGTCATATCTCCTGTCTGAAAGGAACAGATTCAAATTTTCTTATTCACCATCCCTATATACATATGTATGCACATATTTTTATACTTGTATGCTCAGAGGATTTAATTAATTTAGACACCTAAGCTTTGATTATTCTGGGGGCTCTTACTGAAATAATCTCTTAAAGAAGGGGTTGAATTTCCCCAAGCAGTGATTGGGAAGAAGAAAATGTTTACTGGAGTCCTCTAGTTGGAAATCTCTCTACCAAAGGCTGCACATTTGAACAAGGAAGATGATAGAGTCACAGACTGGTTTGGGTTGGAAGGGACCTTAAAGCTCATCCAGTTCCAATCCCCTGCCACAGGCAGGAACACCTTCCACTAGACCAGGTTGCTCCAAGACCCGCCCAGCCGGACCTTGAACACTTCCAGGGATGGAGCATTCACAGTTTCTCTAGGCAACCTGTTCCAATGTGTCAGGTATCCATGAAGTGGGAGTAAAAATATGTCCCACTTCCTCTGGGTGCAGACCATAGGCTCTGAACCAGAAAGCCTACAGCTGGTGGTCTCCATAGGGCTTTTAGAAAGTCCTTACCAATGTACATGCATAGATAGTGTCCTTCCTTCAGCCCTCTTTGCATTTCAGACATGAATGCGTAGATTTTCTACTATTCCACCTACAAAGTACTTCTTAAACTGGCTTTTCTTTCAGAAGCCAGGCAGTTTCTAGTTAAACTGAAGATCTCAGAGGCTAATAGCTTCAGCTGCCACCATTTTATACAGTGGAATGCCAATTTTTTATAAAATGATTTGTTGTTATTCAGTGGTGAACACTATTGATTTCTCTCTGCATCCCTTGCTTGCTCGGTTGTTTCTATAATAATAAATGCGTAATGTATGTTAAACAGTCTTGGCTGATCTTGTTTTATTTTTCCATACTCACTGATACAGTGCTTGCAGTTTGTCTCTGGTAACCAATTAAAACTCCATATGTCCAGCTTGTTAAGTTTTGCTGTAGTGCCTTTGAAATAATTTCATGTTTATTTACAGATGAGAAATCAAGATGACACCTTCCAAAACTAAGAGGAAGAGAAGCCTTTCTTGAAAGAGTTCTGAGTAGCTGGAGAACAGGTTTGAGTTGCATCAAATTTTTATTATATTTTGGTTCATTTTTTCTTTATTGCCTTGTTTCACACCACTAGGTAAAAAGTCCAAGGTTACAAAATCAAACCAAACAAAACTCTGATGTATTTTGGTGAAAAGAGCAGAACAGAAAGGATTGCTCTTATATATACTGTTTCCTTTGTAAGTAATTATATTTCAGTGAAAGAGAGATCTATCAACACATTCCCAAACAGTTAACATTTCTCTGTAGAAGTGATATGTAATTGGAATTCAGGTTGGATGGAGGAAAAAACACGGCTATAATCTCTGCTTAACTTTGAAAATTTTCTTTATGTACATTTGTTTAGAGGCTGGTTTCCATAGCTTTTATATACATTCAATTAAAAAAACCCCAAACCACAGTACATTTCAGAGACCTTATATTAGACTTTTGCTACCGTTCATATGCCTGTGAATCTTTTGGTTACTAGACATCTAACACAAACACATAAATTAGATGCCTAGGATTAGATGCTGTAAATTTTCACCATATTTCCTTAAATAGGATTATAATTTCTAATGTATCAGTTGATTTTTATATGATTTTAAAGGTTGTATGATGACCTAAGATACACTAGGTATTGTACCAAAAGATGTCCCTTATGAAGATTTATAAGACCAAAGGCCAAATGTAAGTGACTTCAGTCACTGGAAGATATGAGAATTGCTTTGATTTGCAAGCTTTGTAAATAGACAAAGCCAGAGAGAATGTAATTTATACTTAAGTGATGGATCAAAAGGGTGCTTTGAACATGGCTCTAATAACTAATGATGATAAAGAATTCAGGGAAGTGTTCCCATGATCAGAGGGATTTAATAGATTTCACCCAGTCCTCTTTCTCATCTCCTGTAAAACTCATTTGCTAAAGGCTTTAAGTGTGAAATTATTTGTTTTCTAAATAATAGGGATACAAGATCAAACTATCCCATATGATGTATCATTGAAGCATGAAATAATGTACCTCAAAATGAAAACAGCAGTAAAATTTATTAATTACACTTTTTCAATCTTCACAGAAAAGCTTTAAATTAATGGATTAATTCAAACTTTGCAAGTGACAGAAATGTACTTAGATAACAAAAATAAGGTTAGGATTCAATGTTTTTATAAATATAATGCAACTGCTTTCTGAGATTCGGCACACAACAGCTCATGTCTGAGTTTTGCTCTGAATTGCAGACTCCTGTGGTCTCAAACTTTCAATGCAGCAAAAAGCAAATATGACCTGACTGTACACTGAAATTCACAATATTGAGTACTTATAGCTTTAATTTATTGAGGCAGCTACATTGACACGACTGCATCCATTTTCCCAAGTTAATATCGAATCCCTAAAGTATGTGGGCCCATATTACTTTGCTCTCTAGTCCTCCATTTTCTTTCTACTACTGCTTTGAATTAGAACAGGACCCTCTTTTGTAGCTGAAAACTAGAAGCTCATAGCAGCTGACATAGCCATAAGAGGTGTATGAATTTTAAGAATGCCTGCAGTAAACTGAGCTGAACTTGGAGATGCTGTTAACCAGCTACTATTTATAAAAAGGTACAATGCTTTACGTTCAGTGCTATACATAAACACAGACATAAGGTTTTATTTTGCTTGTTGTTGGTCCAACATATCATGCATCAAGTAAACTTGGATGGGATTCAATCCCAGATTAAGAATTCTTCCTGTAAATATTTGTCCCAAGATTACATGTAGGTTTAGGGTCCAAGCCACCATTGCTGCCCACACATACGACCTTAGTGTCACTTCAGATAACTTACAGTATCCCACAAATCCATATGACTCTAGCAGTCACATGGGGCTATTTTCCTGAAGCAGGTACCTCTGACATGGTAAGGCTTTTCAAATTGCATTATTTGTCCATGTTAAAGCCATTTAATCAAGTCCTGGGTCTCTTTGGTGACTGTAACAGCAGCTTGGAAACCAAGCACACATGAAGAACACTGATTGTTCTTACACTGAGTTGAGAGAACACTGAGTTGTCTTAATCTGGAACCATTTTCATCTCCAGTATCCACATAGCAGCACATTCTCATATCTGTTTCTGTCCTATATGTTCATTGACACTGAGAAGGTCATCAGATCTTCTCCAAGTCTCAGAAAACCTACTCCACGCTAAGTAGTTTTAATGTCTACAGTATTAATGTGTTGGTAGCTCACCTGCCATTTACTTTGGAAAGAGTAGGTGCTTAGGACGACAAGCAGAGACTCATCAAGTAATCTTATGTACTGCCATTTGTTTGCATTCCGTGTTTTATAGCTGTTGACCTACCTGTCTCCAATGAATTTTTGCAGGTTTTTTGCAACACAACCTTTCCCATTGACTCCTCCAGTTACATTTCGCAGCAGGGAGAATTGTCTGTTCACTGCCCTTTTATGGCCTCAGGGAGTGAGGGGTTCTTGGTGCTCGCTTTTCACTGGCAAAGTTACATGGCTCCTTTCCTTGAAAATGCTCCTCTGATCCTTACCAGGTGTTTGATTGGCCTTTAGTGAGCCAACCTATCATACACAACCTGGGACAGCCTGATACCTAACAGTCACTTCTACCCAGAGAACATCTGTGACTACAAAAGCACAATCACTTTTAATTGCTTAATAAGATTTTCAATTATTATCTTTTATAATGAGAAATTCTGCTTGGCAAAGAGGTGTCCTACACAGCTCTGCAGGTTCCTTGTGGAATAAAACACCCCTATCAAATCCAGGTTTTACTGTGCTGTAGGAAACTGCAGTGCCCTCCCATATGCAGTCTTGCTTCACACTCCAGACGTTACAACCCTCTGCAATGGATGTGGTGTCAGAGCTGCAATGAGATCCATAGTCAGCTCCTTCCCTGCTCTTCTTCATTCTGTGACAGTGTGAGGGTGGAAAGGCAAATAGGTAGGGGAAGCAAGCTTGAGGGGTTGCTTTGTGAATTTCAGAGTGGCTTTTAACTCCTACGTAACTTTAATTCAGATGTGACATTCTAAATGAGCAGTCCTCGGGATGGAGACCCTAGGCATGAACTGTTGCTGTTGCACAGCAAACCAAACTCATTTTTTACCAATTCCTAGTGAAAAAGGTCCAACCTACTCTATTTGTAAGCACACACAACCCTAACACAGAAAGTGTAATCTTACCAGAAGCTTATTAGCTCCCAAAAGACCATTTCCATGAGCGAAAGCACGGCTATTTCCTAGTAACCTATTTAATTCTCAGTGCTGAATATGATGTGGGTTTAGATAAGATAATTAATAATAATAATAATAATATAAGCTTACTAATAATGAAAAAATCACTGAGTGTATGATCCTTACATACATGTAAGTATGTAAGGGTCATATTCATGTCAGTATAAGCTGGTAAAGAAGTGGGACCTTCCAAGCAAAGCTGTTAGCCAGTCTTGATGCTGATAGTGATGTTTAATCTAGCCTGGACTGAAAATGAACCGTTCATTTAATGATGAAAGATGGTCTCGTAGTCAGTTATTGTTCCATAAACTGCTGCCCTAAAAGTAGGACTTTTAACTTGTAAATTTCCTTCCTACTTTTAGACCTTCTTCCTCTTCCTGAACATCATAGTGCACAGCAGGATCCAGGACATGGTTTAAAATAAAGGTAAAATAGGAAAAGAACAATCCCAGATCTGGCCACACCTGTACACTTGGATTTAATAGAATACTAGCTCTAGACTTTCCAAACTGATCTAATCATAACCAAAAAAAAAAAACAAACCACAAAACAATGTACCAGAGAGCCTATTGCAGTGGTAAGATCTGTCTTAATTACATAAATGGAAGTTTATTGTCAAGCATCAAGTTCTTTTATTAAAACCTCAGAACTAGCCAATTTGTATCACAACTAGTCTCATTTTGCCTATATAAACTACTTTTAAAAGTATGCATGCAGCTTTTGCTGTTAGCTTTTATGGAATCATAAACATGCCCACAAATCGGTGGTTGCACTGTGACAGGTGGGCTACTCGTATAGACATAGTCCCACCGTAAATTAAGTGCAACACCATTTGCATTCCGTGTTTGGACAACTAGACACATTCTTATCTGTTGAAAATCAGATTTTCTCCATTGATTTTGTGCTGTCCCTGTGAGCCACAGCACAGCAGTGTGACTGAAGGGAGAAGACATCAGAGTTGGCTTGAGTTACCTCCATCCCCATTGCTGTTCCATGGCTGGTCTGGGATTTTACAGTGGTGCACTGTGTGTCACGCTGTCTGAATCAGCTGCAGCAGCTTATGCTGAACGAGTTGATCTCTTTATGAAATGCATTAAGATACCAGAGCATCATCAGTTTATAGTTCTGAGCGTGATGTATCAGGTTATAACTGTAATCGGACAATTATGACCTTCTAACACGATTAACTTCTCTGAAATACTTCATTGGCTCCCCCATGCTGCTTCTGGAACTGCTACTGGCATCTATACCATCACCTGCTGAGCGGTGGGACACAGACTGACAATCTGAGGTCAGAGATAGGCTCCAAGCTAAAACCCAAAGTTGTGTTTCTGCTCTTCATTACTTTAGCCCTGAGTATTATCCCAAATTAATGAACCCTGTTAATGGACCAGTTAATTCTCCCTATGGGTTGTTGTATGGCTGCTGAGACATTCTTTAAACATGAATGTCACAACAACCTGAAGACTACAGCATGCTTTAGGGCATGATTACTACACTGTCTTCTTGAACTGTCTTTTTCTGGTTGCCACAGTCCTTCATTTTTTGTTATTTTTACAACTTCCTTTTGAAAAATCAGGGCTCTGGTCTCAAACACTCCTCTGCTTTTTGCAGCTCTTACATACCTCAAAACCTGAGCAATTTCTTTGGTTGGTTTTAACTTTTCACCCTTCTCTTTTTTATTATATATCTTTCTGTTAGGAAAATGGACCTACTAGACTGGATTGTGTTATTCTCTGATGTAATGAGAATTGAATGTGAGAAGAACTCCAGCAACCTCTTTTACATCAGAGGAACCCACAGATCTGCAGGTCTTTTATGGATCATTTTTAGCACCTGCTTACTTCAGACTGATTTAATATCTATTCAGTTTTTTTATAGAAAGTTGGGCTGTACTGATACTGTGAGCTCTTAGAGACATCCTTGAAATCACCCTGGACAACCATATACCTTAAGCTTTTCACTTGAGTTATATTTACATCCTTGTTACTGGTCCCTCTCTACTCTGCCCAACACAAAAAGTCACCATTACCACTGCTGTGCTTCTCAGCCTATCCCCCTCTAAGGTATTTCATCCTATAAATTACCTAATGAGTAAAACTGGTGGGTTTATATTTCTGTGACAATTCTTGGTTTAGTTTTTCCTGTACTACCTGAGCACATTTGTCATAGTCCAGAGTCCCCTACACTTAGACATGACTGTCAGGGAAAAAGCAAGTGAGTTATAGTTTGACTTAGGTTAAGGTTAGACCTCTAAGTTGGCACAGAGATAAATCCTGGGTAAATAAGATAGCTGTGGACAAGATGGACAACTGAAGTGCCTAGGGATCTTCAGAAAAATCCAAGTAACTCCCAGAGTTAAACTTTATTAGATAGCAGAAGAACACAGGAAAATGTGAGGGGTAGAAGAGGAATGGGAAATGTGAATCATGGAGCAAGACTAAACAACTTAATCCACATCCTCAGATAACATAGAGGAATTGACTCTGTGTTGATTAATGTAGATTACATCTCAGAAGTGAAAAACAGATACAATTCCTCTTGAATGAAGAAATAAAATGAGGACATAAGTAAAAGAAAAAACAAAAATAATCACGTTTTGTTTTCAGGCCCAGATTATGACTGTAAAGTCTGCGAAGATGGTACGTGGGACATGAAATGTGAAGAGAAGCACAAAAAGACTGGCATTCTGTCAGCAACTGTATTTTGCTAGTAAATTATGAAAGGGAGTATGTTAAGGAAGTGACAGATCTTTAGAGCCCAGATTCTTGGGTCAAAGCATTTTAGATTAATTTAAAGAATAATAATTGCAATGACACAAAGTATGTTGCAACAATATGGATAGGCTGACTGAAGTACATCGGGAAGATAGACTAACAAATAGTACACATGGTGGTGAGTTGTGAATATGACCCATGTAAGTGAAAAAGAAAGGATGAGATATTATTAATCAGCTAGTCTTTCATGGAAGGTCTGCAGATCACTCACCCATAGAGAGATAAATTCCTCAGATACATTCATCTAAAAGTAATAGACACCTATCTACAAGGAGCTGTCTTTGTATGAGTTAGGTATCAAAACTGTTATTAGTGACATTTTCATCAGTGGAAATCAATTCAATGTATAAAATTAAATACAAACTGACAATCAGCTCATGGAATTTAAGCGTCTACTCCAGTATTCTACACAGAACACAATATGTACCCATATGTTTCTGATAAGGCACACTTTTGAGAATTTCTTAAGAGAGAAGGCACCCATCTTGGTTCAAAACCAAAATAACTAGCTGGGTGGGTGAGCTAATTGAGCTGATCATCCTCACCTATCCCATCCCCATAGGAGTTCACTGCAACTGCTGGCAAATGAGTCAAGTCAGCTCCATTTCTGGGGTCTGATGGTTTGGTACTGAAAGAGTTAAGTTCAGTGCTGCCTAGCAAACTGCAAGAGGAGTTTTTTGTGGTAGGAAATGGGACAAAAATGAAAGCTGTTAGGGACTTTCTGACCCATTGAAAAGGTTAACTGTGAATTTACCGAATCTGAATTAGACTTTCATTCACTCTCCATCTCCTGAGTTGTGGGGTTTCTTTGTTTCCCAACTGCTAGATTGCATCACTGGTGTCTTCTTCATTCAGCATCTGACAAGCGAACATGTACTAAAACAGTAATTTTACAAAAACATTTTAATATTTCCCCTTGCAACTGGAGGAAATGGGTGTTTTCACCACAATATTTTTTAATAGTGAGAATTTTAACACAGTTTCACAGCAGTAATCCACGATGTTTTCTTTAGGGGAAACAAAATACAAAATAAAACATAGCTGTTATAAATTGTTAATTATAGTTTATAATAGTAATAATCCCAGAGAATTTCATCATTACTGTAGTTAATGATCAGTTTGTTAGGGTTTAAGTGCCTTTAGTTCTATCTAGGGATATCCAATTAGCAAACCAGTCATTAAATACTAGTAATGACTAATTATTTGAGGATTAAAAGCTTAAACATAAATAAAAGTGAGATTGAGACTCTTAAAATTAATGTGTTTTTGTACCCCTTTCTCAGCATGACTTACAGACTACATTTTGTCCTTATGACTAGCATACTTTCTACAGATGATTCATTTCCCTTTAAATGAGTTTCTTTTTAATATTTTCACCAGATGTTTAATTCACATACATGTTAGCCATTGTTTCAAAAGCTAAAATCTTTACTAGATTGCCTTAAATAGTGCTAAAATTGACTCCTTTTCAGCATTCAGCATGTTTTGAGGGAGACTTTAGAGCCTTGTTTGATTTCCTTCGGTTTCATATTCCTGGCTACATCAAGCCAAACTGCCTTTAATTAGCATGAGTAATGTTATTTGCTATATAAGGTATCAAATGTATTTACACAACAGAATCAAGATGACCAGATCTGTTCTGGGAAAGCCAATAAAAGATAGCTACTGTAGGGATCAGCTTGAGCCTTTTAGTTAGTACAGAACTCGGTGTTTTGTTTATGGTAAGAAAATGACAATGGTAGAAAAGACAAAGGCAGAACACGCACAGCTTGTCGAGATAGAGAAAACCTGGACACTTAGATATAGTCCAGGTAGGATAAATATCCACAAATATATAGGCTTATTCAGGGAATAAAATGTAGCTGCAGAGTTGCCAACAGAGTGCCTGCAGGCCCCTGAAGTCCTGCAAATAGAAGTTAAATGCAATTTGAATAGGGCAAAATATGTGCACTAGCTTCCACATCAGTTTACTTTTAACTTGTTTCTATTTATCCAAACCTATCTGCTTTACAAATGAAGTGCAAATAAACTACTTGGTGTTTTCACAAGGGACTCGTCAGCAGAAGCAAAAGCAAAGTTAAATTTGACAAACCAGGAAATTGCAACATTTGTTCTCAATATAACTATAAAAGATAACAGTAAATTACATAACCCAGTTATTTAAACACGATGGCTGAATAATCCCAAGGCTACTTCATACTTCAGGAATGGTTACATGTGCCAAGATGCTGCAGGGAGAGAGCTTACATTTCAAGGAAAAACTACTTTACTGAAATCTTTCGTTCTATCCCTGAATCATTCTGAAGTATTTCAGTGGGACTCTCTTCAGAATATTCTGTGCCAGACAATAAAGTTTCTTCTCACCCTCTTTTGATACAATATTTATTCAATAAACCCCAGGACATCCTCTATTTATAGAAACTATAAATGTTCTACTGAAGTCAGTGGGTCTATGACTCCTTAATCAAGTCATTAACCTAAACCCTGTGAGCAATGCTATTGAATAGATACACGATTATTTTCATGTTTCTGTTCTTGGGATCTTTCATAGCACATGTATAATTCACCATGTTTAATGATACAGATGAATTAAAACAAACATCTATTTCTATCTTTATGAATCTTGAGTTAATGTTCCAGTAGCAGAAGGTCATTTTTCAGTTGGTCAATTAGAAGACACATACACACACATGTTTGTGCTCTTTCAGGGGGACTCGTTGTTAAACCTTGCTAGCTGGGTTTCACACAAAAAATGTAGTCACAAAGCTCAGAGGAACTATACTGCAGAAACACTCATTTTTCCTGTACTGACTGAAGTGAATAATGTAAATGTACCCATCTCTGTAGTACAGCCTTTATTTCCAGAATAAATTCTACTGCTGAGTCTTGATGAAGTAACTTTGATTTCTTTTCTTTCTGTAAAAGATTTTCATGCTGAAATTTATTATTAAGCTAAGATGTGCTTGGTGAAATGGAAAAGAAGGCATGGATAATGAACAAAAGGTATCTTTTTGCTTTTGGCTGTGAACAACAGTATTCTGTTCCATGTTGGCTTACAGACACTCCAGACTTTTTCCAGGCATTAAGAAAATGTCAAAAAGAGGCTTTAATAGAATGACTCCATGTTTACATCACAGTCAGTTGGTAGGTACAACCAGCAAGTGTGATAGTGACACTTGGTGATAAATGACAGCCACAAAATCACGCTTGCTTTCATTGAGTCTGCTGACTCCCGGATACACAAATCTTTATTTTTTCAGCATTTACAGTTGTAATTGTAGTGAGTCAGGGTGTGTGTGAATTTGTTTATTCTAAACAACCTTCAAGAGAGGAGATTGCCAGTGTGCACTCCTCCTATCTCCTGCCTGAATGACACTAGTTGGGAGCTCAGAAAAGGAAAAAGATCCTTTCCTACACTAATGGAGGATTTGTAGCTGCATAACTTTCCGTTTATGAAGGCTCAAAATGGAGCTTTCTTCTGGTTGTGGCGAAGAGTCTTTAGTTTCTTATGGAGTGCACAGCATTTGTTTTTTTCTGAGATGTGTGCGGTATCACAGCAATTCAGCACCATTAGCATTCACTGCTACGGGGAAGAGAGCTCTTCTACATTCATTGATCTCTGTCTGATACGCTTAATGAAAAAATACATTGAATATGATAACACTGCCTTAAGGAACAGAGGTAATTATTCAACTTCTGTGTATTGAGAATAACTTGCTTCCTTTTTTAGTGTACATCAGAAAAATAGAAAAGAAGTATGCTATA
>NW_009935157.1:143296-157277 GCF_000696875.1 Nestor notabilis | reverse complement strand
TCTTTCTTTTTTTCTCTTCTTTTTTTCTCTTTTTCCCTCCCCTTCCTCCCCTTTCAAATAAAAACATCCTAACTGCATTCTTCTGGTACTCTGTGACCAGGCCTTGTATGACTGTGATTTATGAAATAAGGTAAATGTGAGCAGTAACTAATTGGTGAAGCACTCTGGGCTGGTATGACTGCTTTGCACACACAATGAGGTTGGAGTGCTGGCTATCATGCTAAAAGGAAGCAGCATGCTTTAACTATCCCCTCTCCATGCACATAGTTTTCACCAAGAAGATAATAGTTCTCCATGCAGGGTTTCTATGTATTCCCCAAGTGTCCAAAACACACTTAGCACATCCGCCTTCATGCTCTAGTCTCAAATGACTTTTTACAAAGGGGAAATGCCTTGTCAGTGTTATGGATGGTGACACTGCTGTGGATAGGAAAAGCAAGTCGGCCAGGATCACACAAAAGATAAGTGGATGGAACAGTAATAAAAGCTGATCTTCTGAAGTGCAATAAAGTTGGTGAAGGGTCTGGAGCACAAATCTTATAAGGAATGGCTGAGGGAACTGGGAGTGCTTAGTGTGGAGAAGAGAAGGCTCAGGGGGGACCTTATTGCTCTCTGCAACTACCCAAAAGGAAGATGGAGTGAGGTGGGGACTGGTCTCTGCTCCCAAGGAACAAGGGATGGGATAAGAGGAAATGGCCTTAAGCTGTGCCAGGGGAGGTTTAGATGGAGATTAGGAAAAATTTCTTCCCCAGACAGTGGTCAGGCATTGGAACAGGCTGCCCAGGGCAGTGCTGGAGTCACTGTCCCTGGAAGTGTTCACAAACCATGTAGATGAGGCCCTTAGTGACATCATTTAGTGGTGGACTTAGCAGACCTGGGGTAATAGTTGGACTTGATGATTTTAAAGGTCTTTTGCAACCTACAGGCTTTTACAGTTCTATGATTCCCATAACATATTTTTGTCTCTATGCTCTATTTTGATACATCACATTGCCATAGCCATACAGAAGAGACAAACACCACAGCTGAAATATGAACCAAGGAGGCTACTGGCCAGATCTTTCTAAGGTGAGACTGATGTGAGCTGAGAAGTGAGGAAGTTGTAAGGAAGTATTTGCTTTACAAATGGGCAGCTAAAGACATGATATGTACCAATCTTTATTTTTTTTTCTCAAGTGTACTTTGCTACCCAGAATACAAGTAATATAGATTAACAGAAAAGTATATGTGATGTATATCCCTGTATCTCTGTAGAAAAATATTCTTGTATTCAGTACTTACATTGCATTATAAATAGGCAGATTCAGTAAAACTTCAGACTGGCTTTGCCTAGTGTAAGTGTTACCAATTTGTCTCATGGACTAAGATGAGGATCTAGAGATGTCTCATCAGTCTAAAGAGCCACAGTCTTGCTGAGGACGTTACTATCACACTTATCTCTGGAAGAGCACAGAACAGAAAAACATGTTTGCCAGTGGGCTAGTTGAGCACCTCGACATCTGGTAGAGAAAAAGTGAAGCACTAAAATGACACAGGTCACCAAAATAGTCAGAAGTCCATAAGCCCTGCTGATAACATGTATGAGGATGCTGAAGTGAAACAGGAAGTCAAGTAGGTCATGAGATGGAAAAGAAATGGTAAGGAGACAGACAGAAGGTGAGGATAAAAATGGAGCTAAATGGTGGAAAAAGAGTTAATGCAGAATGAGAGGAAGAGAAACAGAGTCGTCATACTTCAGGAGAAAAATTAGGAATATAAGAAGGAAGTTGTGAAGTGTCAAACTCATTCTGATAAAAACTTTTTTATATGGGTACAGTTCGAGCCTCTTTTTTTCTTTAGCAGTCTGAATTTGAAGTATAAATCAGACCTCTCATGGACAGACATGTCTGTGAGTTCAGAGAGCTGCAGACACAGAAGGAAGAGCTGCCGGATCTGAGAGGTACAATTTTACACGTGGAAACGCCTTCTCTAGAAGACCCAGGACAGAGCAAACAAGAGACCAAAAGAATTTTAGGGATATTATTGAGGAATTCACTCACACTCCTATTGACACAAAAAGCCATATCATGGTCTCCACACATGCTTGTTCTAGGCCCAGAGTAGTATTAGCTTGGGAAACCTGTGTGATTCTATCAGGACCAGGTCATTTTCACCCAAACTCCTGCATGACTTGTGATGTCATCATGCATTTGCTAAGGCACTGTGCCAAAGGATACGCATCAAACTTAGCAATTCACCCTGAAAACAAATAGGAGTGGCGGTACTCTCGGAAGACGTGATAAATATTTTTTAGTGTCCCATTACTGCATAGCCATCTGCTATTCATTGCTATTGTGCAGATCATAATACATCTATCTGATATTTATATAGATGCTGCTTTTTCTTCTATAAGAAATGTATTGCAACTTAATGTAGCATTAGCTTAATGGTCCATTAAAACAGAGTACTGGTAAGTGTATGCATATGTATATCTAAATTATTATTTTCCTACCCAGATTCAGACAGTGCTGGGAAGCTATATAGGTACTGAACTTCTGCTAAACAGTATTTTTAATACTGAATGGAAATAACTTGTTTGTGAAAAGCCACCCATTTCCCTAATTACAGCCACTCCTACTGTAAGAGGAAATTGCTAATTGGATACAGCAGGAAACAAAGAGACGAGGATTTTATTATCTGTTTTGTTCTTACTAGTATTATTAACTCATGCCTTTCCTTCAGAAAAAAAAAAAAAAAAGGCTTTAATTTTATTATGATTCAGTTTCCACAACTGTGAAATGACACCAGGCAGAAACTGTGAGGATGTATGTATTAAATACCAGAATACAAGATTCCTGTGAGATCCCAGTGAGGTTATCAACTGAGATACAAGAATTCCCACAGAATTGCCTTCACTGTTTTCACTGTGAGCCATTTAAACCAGCCTTGGTTTAAAGGAGTAGACATGATTGCCTGTTTTAACACTAATAAAATTTTTGAATCATAATAGCATCATGGAAAAAAATGGATCAAATAAACTAAACTGCTATAGACTAGGGACAGTGTGTCAGATGCCTAGAAGATGAGAACCTTTCCACAACACTACTGAAGTTATTGAAAGGACCTTGATTGACGTGTCGTAACATTCAGGCCACACATGTTGACACTTGGCAGCCTGAGGATTTCAGGTTCCCCAGGGATGGTGCAAATATTGCTTTACTAGCAATAACACGCTCTGTAACTCAGATTATGCGAGTCAACTGTGCAACACATCAGGACGCTGGGCAGGTTGAGCTGAATAAGTGCTTTAGACCACCACATACCCTTAGCAGTAAAGGTACTAATGCCAAACTAACCTTGAAAATATGTGTGTTTAAACATGTTGATCAGAGCAAGACCTGTAGAAATGCCATCAAAGGAAGATGAGGCTATATAAATGCAGGCTGAGAGTTTAAAATAGGGTTTTTTCTCCCACCCTTAAGGTCTTCACCAAACCAAAGAGCTGGTGGTTCATTGCATTGATTTCCCACTCGCTGAAGGATGCTGCCAGTTTAACTTTTCCCATTCACTCCAAGGCTGACTTCTTTATTGGGTTAACAAATGCATAAAACTAGGGTAACACATTCATGAATCAGTCCCATAAACATAGCTCAATACAGGACAAGGCTAGTGCTAGGGTCTGAACTTCTATAGCACTATAGACACTTGCTATTCATAGAATTATAGAGTGGTTTGGGTTGGAAGGGGCCTTAAAGCTCATCCAGTTCCAATCCCCCACCATAGGCCGGAACGACTTCCACTAGACCAGGTTGCTTGAAGTCCCATCCAGCCTGGCTTTGAACACTGGGCAGCTTCTCTGGGCACCCTGTGCCAGCACCTCAGCACCCTCACAGGGAAGAGCTGCTTCGTCAGACCTAATCCAAATCTACACTTTCTGTTATGTTTCCTCTGTTGCTCAAAAACACCAAATGACCAACTTTGGTGATCTAGGGCTAATCACTCTTTTTTTCCCTATGCAATATGTTTACCATGAATGAACACTGGGGGCTTTCATTATTAATCAGTGGGATGGAGTCCCACTATTGTACCAGAGGGCCTGGAAACCTCCAATCACAGTGGCCTATCACATGGCATTTGTGAGGCCAAAATAGCCTTGATGGCTTTGAAGCCTGTCAAAATCTCACCAGGTAGCAGTGCCAGGGTAATGTGGAGATGCTGCATGGACCTCAGACAGGCTGTCTCTTTGAAGCTGCAGGCTCCAAGTGGGGATGGAGATAAACCAAACCTCCTCTCTGTGCGCAAAGCACTACTCCAGACATGGGCTGCTCCCATTCACAGTGTGCTGTGCCAATGAACTATAGCTCTGAACAGTTCTGTAAATTAAATCTCATTACATGAAACATGATAGCAGGGCTTATTTCACCCAGAGACATGCTGCAAGGGCCCTTTTTTTAAAGCCCATTTAGCAAGATGATAGATTTCTTTGTGTACACAGTAATGTTAAAAAAAAAAAAAAAAAAGTAAAATTGAAGCATGTTGCATGGTTTCCAAGTGAAAAGTAGTCTATTTGCATTCTCATTTCCCCATGCCACAAAGTAAATTTGAGCTTTATATGGAAAAGAAAGCTGATGATTAACCTGGAGAGTAATCACTACTAGAGTAGTGATATCTCCAGATAAGATAAGATCGGATCTGAATGGTGCCATGCTGTGCAGCATCTAAGAGATTGCCTCTCCTTTGAGCAGATGAAGCAGAGAAACTTTTCTCAAGGACAAATGGGAAAATGAACAGTACAAAGTCACAAACAGGCCAGTGACAGTGCTAGAGATACAGCCTCTCTTGTAAAGACACCTGTGGCTCTCAGTGCCCAAAACAGAGGGTAAAACTGGGGCCTTTCATCCTCAAACCAAACAGAAACACAGGGAACATTCTATCTCTGAGTGGGGAAATATCCTCCTGATTCATGAGGGGGAAGTAAACTTTTTGTGCTTGACTGTCCTTCTGAGGAAAGGAGAAGGAGAGGCAGACTCAAGTGGAAAAAAACCCACCACCACCAAAAAAAAACACACAAAAAAAACCCCCACGCACAAACCCAAACCAACCAACCAACTAAACAAAAGATCAAAACCATTCCCCCAGGAAACCAGGAAAACTCAAAACACACGCACAAAACCCAAATCAAACCAAAATAAACCTCTCACTATAAAACCAAAAATCAAAATGGAAATAACAAAAAGCAATACAAATCAAAGAAAAAAAAAAAGAGGAAAAAAGGAAGACAAGATAGCTTTCTCAGCATTAACCTTTATCAGCACCAGACCAGACAGCAGTTTGAAGGGATGGCAACAAAATCTTCCTACCACTGCACACCTATTAGCTCAAAGAGAGGAGGATAACCCAGTTTTCGGGCATCCTTCCTTTTCATTTCCCCCCGTGCTGATCTCTGATGCATTTTTCCTCCGGGGCAGGTGAGGATGGGGCAGAGAATGATGTTAATAGCGAAGTCCGATTTGTGCGTGGCATCCTCCATCCGGAGCGCGAAGGCGATGAGGCTCTGGCCGTGGGCTACCGGGCAGTGCCACCTGCTGGTCCCTCGCACCAGGAGTGGAATTTTCCAAGCTGATGCGTGCTTGCTGCAAGACGAACGGCAAACTTTGCTCCCCAAACCACCTTACAGCAGAGGGGGGCTCTGCAGCGCCCGCGTCCTGCCAGAGGCAGCGGTTCCCGCTCGTATTGATGGGCATCAACAGTGATATCTCTATTCTGGTTGCAAAATACCATATTTTACTGATGTTTTGCTGCAGCCTCCCTTAAATGTGAGGTTCACACTTCTCTTTGCAGAAAGGCCTTTTTTAGCAAATGAAAAGTCGGATTTTGTGCATGTGCAGAAGTGAGCAACCTTAAATGTGGGTTTTCTTCCATTATGTCCTCCCCAGGAGCTCTGTGGCCCCCAGGGTACAGCAAGGATGCTTGGACCAGAGTTAAGGATCTGAAAAATCTTTAAAGATGTACTTTGTAAAATCTCTTTGAAGAGCAGGACAGTTTGTTTTAAAGTTAAAACCAAAAAAGATCCTTCTTCCCCACTCACCTATCCTAAGGGTGAAACAGAAAGGTACTTTAGCTGGCCCCAGACAAGTAAGACCAGACACTGTGAGCATTATCATAGAATCATAGAATCATAGCATGATTTGGGTTTGAAGGGACCTTAAAGCTCACACAGTTCCACCCCTCTGCCATAGTCAGACTCACCTGCAACTAGACCAGGTTGCTCCAAGCCCCGTCCAGCCTGGCCCTGAACACTTCCGTGGATGGGGCAGCCACGACTTCTCTGACTACCTGTAATAGCAGCTCAGCCCTATGCTGTTTTTACTAGGAAGCACGACACCAGCTCAGACTCATTGCTCCAGGTAGGAAGAGCTATCTGTCAGAATTAGTGCCAAGGGCTCTACAGAAAACTGCATTATTCAGTGTAAGCAGAGATTATTGATCATGAACAAGTGTTTTATCCACATACTATTAACACCAGCAGCTCTTGAAACAAAATCCACCCCTCTTTCCACATCTTTTCTCTGACTGATTGCTTGACTCAGGATTCATGAATCTGACCAGGAAGGTCTTAGAAGAAAGAAGAAAGAAGATGAGGGTAGGTGGGTAGGGGTGTGTGCAGGATGCTTATGGAAAAGGCATTAGACTTATTGTCATGTGTAAACAAGAAAAGACATTATAAGAGAGGAAAGTGAAATTAACAAAAATATTTAAAGAGAGAAAAGCCCTTGACTTGGCAAACAGGGGAAAAAAAAATTTACATGGCAAATAGGAATCTGGCCCAAGCAAAGTCATTGTTGAAACTGCTTCTCTACACCTTGTACACCAAGGCTGTAATTTCAGCCCCTGTGAGAAAACCATAGGAGGACATAAGAAGCGTGCAGGCAACCTAGCAGGGTTTCTCCCCTCCTCAATCTGTCTATAATATCAGCATGACCTCTATACTTTTCAGGAATAAATTACAGGTATTTCTAGCCAGCAAAATAAATCTAGTTTTCCTAGCTGCCTCCTTGTCACGAGGTCTTTATCTTTGAAAGGGTTGGGAAAGGAGGAGTAATTTCAGCAGTATTATTGGACTGATCACGATTATTTGCTGTTAGTTAAGCACCCACTGTTCATTAGCTGTATTGTCTCATATTTGGCTTCTATGCCTTTACAGCAAGGAACTATGTGATAATAAGGACTGATTCCTGGGTTTAGCATATTATTTTCTAGACTTTAAAGAGGTATCTACAATCACCCTTGTTTTCCAGTGCCATAGCCATGATTCAGGACCTGAGCCACTTAGCTGGATCCCACATCATGTCCCTCATGGCTCCCATCTCCTTCCCTGTCAGTAGTGTTCCAGACAACCTCTTGCTCTGGGATCCTCTGCGCTGCCTACAGTGGCTTTGTGGAGAGCTAACACACAGAAATGCATCTCTTTTCCCCAGCTATAGCATCAAGACCCTTTGCAGGCAGGGCTGGACATGACTGTCTCATACAGACCAGACTCATCTTTGTCATACCATTATGGGCTGGAATGTTTTAGAAGAGAATATGTCTTCAAAATACAAAACTTATCACAAGCAATATAAGAGCTTCCTATTTAGAAGGGAATTCCATGTATGATCCCTGGGTTTCAATTAATTTGCAACACAAGCATAACCTCACAGTACCACAGGTAGAAATTAAGCAGACTGGTCCTGTTGTTGGAAGGCACTGGCCAAGAGAGCTTCATCCCCATCTCAGGCTGGACACAAGTGGATGAGGCTCCCATCATACACAACCCCACTGAGTTTTAAAGAGCTGCCTGGGATTTAAGTGAATCCCTGGTGTCTGGTTGCTGAGTCAAGGAAACTTCATGCTAGGCTAGCTGAGATAACGTGCATATCAGGGTCTCTCCCTCCTTCATCACATCTCTCCCTCCTCTGCCAACACCCTGCTCTCCTTGCTGACTCATAAACTCTGCCCATGAGGCACCAGAGATGTTTAATCTTGGGTGTCCATTAGAACTACCTATTTGCTTGTTTTCTTATTTCAAAGGTTTCTGGTTAGGCTTTTGTTGTGTTTTTGTCATCATAATACCTACAGAAAGACTTCAAACGCCCAGAACACTTTATTAAAAAATACAAGGAATGTTTGGTGTTAGACAGTACTAAAGTTCTTGTTGAGGTCTAGCAGGAAGTCATAGCTGATCGAGAGAAAAGTGGGTGCTTAGCTAAGGAGTCACAGGAATCACCACTTTCCTCATAGCACCCTACATTACTGCTTGGTACGCCCTTAATTCTTTGGATGAGAGTTACTATTTTTCATTCTCTCACCACAGGAATCCCTTGAACTTTTCTTCTAAAGGAAAATGAGGTCACCCTGAATCACCCTGAATCAGAAGATGGTGACATCCACTCTCAGAGTGACAGAGGAACTGGGCATATCTCTTTCCCTTTTTCCCTTTAGTGATTCCCATGGGAACTGCTGTAGAGAAGCTTCGGCTGTAAAAAAGCACAGCTATCACGTTTGCAGACTAAAGAACAAGTTCCCACAGCTCAAAAGGAACAGACAATTTCTGCAGTGAAGAATAATGCATTTCAGATAATGATGCACAGAACCAGCACTGAATTGTTTTAAAAAGATCCAATTCCTATTTCAGCCACTGAGGAGCTTTAGTCATCACTATAAGGTGAATGTTTCATCAGTATTTATTACTAAAGTGATTTCTAGCACAAGTCAGGATTTCAAGCTGTTTTTAACCCTTTGCAGTTCCTATAAAATACATATATATGCATACCAACAGACACACACATGCAATCTAAGGCAAGCACGACAGACTGAAAACAGATAGCCAAATATTTTGAAGCTGTTTAATTTGCCAAAATTTAGGTTAAAATTTATAAGAAGAACAGGTTTATTTTCCTAGCTCCAAACTATTAATGCTGAAAATTAGGAATCCCACCCTGCCTAGTTAATTAGTGAGGCATAGATTTTTAAATGTCTCTGATATTTGAAGCCAAAATTGTGAATTTTAACTCAGAGGACTGGTAATTATCCAAAAAGTAGTATAAATAGTATCTCCTACACTGTAACACCACCCTTCTGCTGCAGAGATGGATTGTATTTCTAACCAACAGCTTCAAAAGAAGTTAGAAGTGTTCAACATGGTCCCTTAGTTTCAGTGCATATTTAAGTGCCTTTATGGAAGTACAGCTACACGATTTGACCTCCTTAGACTACCTCCCTTCATGTGTTTACTATGAAAATTAAGCTTGAAGGAAAAATTCAAAACCAAATAATAATAGTTTTCTTAATTATCTTTTTTCTCTTATCAGCTGAAGCACTGCTAAAATATTCCTATAATTCCTGTTGCTATAAATTAAATGCTTCATTACGGAGGAGTCATTACTATCACGGAGGGAACTCCTTTCTGTTCTTCTTGAGACTGCAAACTTTTTGCTCACCAAAATATGCTTGTCATAACCTGAAAGGAGTCATTTAGGACGGTCTCCCTCCTCTTGGGACCAATGACCAAGTCCATGATACCCTTGTAAAGAATTAAGGTGAAACAACACCAGTTTTATGATTTATTAATACAAAATACAAGGCATGTGGTTAGACATAACTCAACAATGATGACTTTAACTGGATCAACAAGTAGCATGCCACACATTTTTCCTTGGATCTAGTCAATATTCAATGACAAAGAGGAGAGGAGGTAGAGGAGAGGAGGCAGAGAGAGGTAGAGGAAGAAGAAGAGGGAGACAAGAGCAGAAGTATGACCACTTGTTGATTCAGCAATGACTTATCGGTCCTCTTCACCCAGGGTAATGTTAGTGGTGGGAGCTCTCTCTCTGACCTGAGCCCTGCACTTTTATATTCATGTTCTTCGAAATTATGTTGTCCATAATTTGCGTACAAAGCATAGAGAGGTGTTACTATGATAATGCTGAATGTGTTTTAGTGGACACATGTACAGTTCCAAAGTTGGGGCTCTGTGAGAGTCCTCCGGGTGGTTGCTGTCCCTCATATCATGATGTCTACTATTTGACTCCATTCTTTGAGTCAGCTTGAGCTAAGCATTTTTCACAGTCCTCTGAAGGCTTATCAGCTTCGAACAAGGGGGTCAGACCAATCTGTCTATGCAGTATCGAGAGCCAACATTCTTTTTTGTTTCACTTGCAATGATTCTTGCAAGGCCTCCCATGGTCAAATACAAGCAGTGTCTGAGATAAGCTCAGTTTCCTGCTGTGATTCTCATACTTGTTTCCTATGGAATGTAAGTGGTGTTTGAGACAAGATCAATGCCCAGGCTTTCACAATGCTGGACAGCAATTCCAGACCAGCAAGTGGTCAGGAATCTATTCTCCTTCCTTTTTATTTCTTCTAGAGAATTTTTTGTAAACCCATGTAAGTACCTCACTCGTGTACACAAGGTTTTACCACTATAATTAGTTCACAGTAAGACTCTTACCTGAAAGGCAAAGTGCAAAGCCTGGAATGACTTACCACTTCTATTAATATCACTATTAATACCTAAAAGGCATGAAGAAAAGATACTCTCAGATGCTCTTTGGACAGAAGCAACCTCAGTGTTGACTGGGTGTTGAAGGTCTGACCTGGGTGGTCAGACTTGTGGATGAACAAAGAAAAATAGCTCTTAATGATTTGCCATATATTTGTGCCTGTAAAAAAGATGAAAATTTAAAATACCTGTTGTGGTTTAAGCCCAACCAGTAACTCAGAATCACGCAGCCGCTCGCTCACTCCCCACCTACTTCCTCTCCCCACTCCCGGAGGGATGGGGAGGATAATCAAAAGAATGTAACTCCCATGGGTTGAGATAAGAACAGTCCAGTAACTAAGGTATAATACAAACCACTACTGCTACAACCAATAATAATACTGATAAGGGAAATAACAAGGGGAGAGGACACAACCACTCACTACCCACCGACCGATACCCAGCCCAACCTGAGCAGCGATCTCGGCCTTCCGGGTAACTCCCCCCAGTTTCTATACTGGGCATGACGTGCTGTGGTATGGAATACCCCTTTGGCCAGTTTGGGTCAGGTGTCCTGTCTCTGCTTCCTCCCGGCTTCCCCTCCTCCCTGGCAGAGCATGAGACTGAGAAAGTCCTTGGTCAGAGAAAACATTACTTGGCAACAACTAAAACCATCGGTGTTATCAGCATTGTTCCCAGGCTGAAAGTCAAAACCACAGCACTGCACCAGCTACTAAGAAGGAGAAAAATGTCCCAGGACAATATCCCAACAAATTATTTGTGAGAAGCTGCCAGGGGGACCTCTAACAAATGCTTATCAGGTGAATGTGTAATTCCCACAGATCATATTGCTTCTCCCTTTGGTCTTGTTCAGTTCTTATGAAAAATGGGAGATTTTTCTTTAATAGATTTTTTGTTTGTTTGTTTGTTTTAAACAAACAAGTGGAGAGGAGACCAGGAGACTGTAGAAACTTACGAATCGTATCAAAATATCACAGAAATTTCAAAAACCATACATGTAACAGAAATCACTGACTTGTAATTTGTAAGATCAGGTGAAAGGCATGCACCATCCCCAGTATTTACATGAAATTCAATTATCTACTTCAAATACCAGATCACTAGTATTGTAGCTGTCTGCTCTGCTTTGAAGGGGTGTATGTTTCAACCCAGTGTCAAGATCAAAAAGAAGGAGGAGGATCACACTTACAGGACTTTGGTTAGCTAATGTATTTAGTACCCTTCATCCCCTACTAAAACTGCAGCCCTACAATAGCCACTGAAGTCCATCTGAGGCTGTGCTGGCTGTTTATTCTAGCCCTTACATACACTCAGCCCTTGCATTGTTATAGGCCAATGTCTTTGAGCTGTGCATGCTGTAAAAATCATAAGTGGATAGTTTTGCAAATATACAGCTGACTATTTGGAACAGAATAATTTACTCAATTTCTGTCAAAGGGTTTTACAGTTAAGGTATTCCTCTGTCACAGCTTACTGGGAGTATTCAGGATTTTTCCTGTGCCCTTGTTAATAGTAAACAGGTGGATGCTATAATTTCACATTTCCTTCTTTTTCTGGTGGGGCAAAATGTTCTGCATAACAAGCTCACATAAAATTTAAAATGCACAAGATAGAACTGTAAGTTAACTTTATTGTCTGGATTTAGTGTTAGCCCTTTGCAGAGAACGTCATTTGCATACATCAGAGATTCCTGGACTGTATGTGTCCAGGTCACTTATTCATTATTATAATTTATTTCTAACACAGCAATACCTAGAGGCCCTGGGGAAAGGCAGTTACACATACATGCATATAATGAAAAGATGGTTCTTGCCCTGAAGAGCTCAGCATAGAGCTGCCTTTCTGGTACAACAGCACCTCATGCAGAGATGCTAGAGTTTCTCTAAATTAGATGATACATTTATGTAGAGTAGTCTAATGCCATGCAGAGATACTCTCTGTCCTGGAAGCATGTAGTTACATCACTACAGACCTCTATGTGGGCTAAACTTGCAGTAAACAATGCAAAAACTGACACTACAATGCTTCCAGCTTTTAGTTATCTCTGAAACTGCCTTTTACAGACCTGTGGGTTGATTTTTTTTTAAATTTGCTACCTAAATAGAATAGGAAAAATAACAGTTAAAGGTTTAAAATAATCAGACTCAGGAGAGAATTCAGGGGAGAGCGACTGTTTTCTCCACTGTGAGTTTAGTTGTCAAAGTAGGCTAATACTCCTTGAGAAGAGCCAAAATGCATTTGTGTTCACTGGAGAGAAAACAAAAATACCCACAAACCAGAAAAAAAACCCACCAAACACCAATTTATTTTATTGGTAATATGTACATATTTTAAAATTCTCACACTTGCTTGCATACAGAGGTAGCCCTGACTGGAACTAATTACTCAGAGTAGTAATGAGCTTCTTACAACAACAGATAAAAATTAATTTAGATGAATTTTCTATTCTGTTTTTGGTTGGTTGGTTGGGTTTGGTTTTTTGGGTTTTGGGTTGGGTTTTCTTTTTTTCTTCCTTTTTAATAAAGAAGCATTTTAGTAGAGGCAGGAATTAGTATAAGGAAATCCCATGGTCTGTGCTACACAGACAGTCAGATTACATTAACACAGTGGTCCCTTCTGACTCAACAGTCCATTAATTTAAGTATGAAGTTAGAGGAGAAGGAGGGATAAAACTTGGCTGTGGAAGTAATTGATTTTTTTCTGGTCAGAGATGAAATCAAATCAGAACAGCAAACACCACTTAGGATCAGCATTTTTATTTGTTTATTTATAATGTTCAGTAAATTGAAACAATTTAGTTCAGGCTGAGTATTTACGTCAACCTGAGATAATCTGATTAAATTCCTTTCAGAACATGTTTAATAAAAGCACAGGTGGAATTCATAAAATGTGGGGGAAATATGAAGGATGTCCTGGGAAAGGGGTAATTTACAGTTCTTCTAAACCCCTTGAGGAATTTCTACCACCTTGATCCTCTGATCTCTTCTCTATGTATATATGTCCATATAAATGCTGTTGTATTTTCCACTGATATATAAAAATAAAAGCACAACACATTGTTTCATGCTTTGCAGGACATAGAGTATTATATTTGGGAAGACAAGCTCAAAGGTTATGATTTTTGTTACAAGATTTACTTTATACTATTAATGACAATATAGAGCAGCTAAACAAAAATCAAAATAGGAAATATTTTAATGATGCATGAAAACTTTATGGGAATTTTCATACCATGACATTTTGTTCTATTTTGGAATGAGTTAAAAAAAATCAGATGTCTGAATTTCTCTGAGATACTGAGATTCTGAGCTACAAAAATGTCCTGGGTTCAGCAATTAGTTATGTGTATGTTTTATCTAGGTGGTCAATCTGACAATCCTCTGTCATCTTTCTCTTTTGAGGCTTTTAAAGTAACCATCAAGGGGTTTGAATCTTTTCCTGTCCTCAGAATTCAGCCTCTTT
>NW_009935157.1:140678-143265 GCF_000696875.1 Nestor notabilis | reverse complement strand
GGTGTATTTGAAATGAATATACCATACTAAAAATAATCAAATAAATGAGTAAGAATTAAATGCAAAGAGAAGGTTGGGTTCCTCTTGTTCCCTGTGGCTAATTTTTTCCCCACAGGTCATAAAAGCTGCTTAGCAATAATCATCCTGTTAAATTCTGGAAGAGCACTTTTAAATAATTTAAAAAGCTATCTGTTTTTTAACATAATTACTATCATTATATTTTCTACATGGGAATGAACTAAGAGATAAGCACCTTCTAAGTCAATAAATATCTTGGCCTGGAGCCCTGGAAATTTATTTATCTGTGAAGTGTTTATCTTACTGAATCCTCCCTAGAAAAACAAAATAATTATTGCTTAATGATAGTAGATGTGAGTTTTCTCTTTCAATTAAAAAGTAGGATGCTTGAAGTTTTTCCAGTGTTAGAGAAACACCATTGGAATCTGGTTGGAAATGGAGGAGCATAAAGTGAAATATGGAACATAAACCCAGAGGCACTTCTTTTTTGCTATTGCTCACAACACAAGTAGGAACATAAGAGTTAGGCTCCCTCCCTGTGAACCTTGCAGGAACCACTCCATTGCTGTTAGTCAATCCAGCCCCAGGGGAAAGAAAGATCCCATTTACTAATAAGATTTCAAGGGTCACCAAGGGAAGACTTTTCATTATAATGGTCTTGTTTTCTGAAGAATGGTAAAAGACTTTCCAAGGTGAAGTACTGGGAGATGTAATCTCTTTCTAATCTCTAGGAATTGCCTCTTTCTGTTATTAATGTTGCTTCCCCACTATAGGCTACAACTCCAGAAAATATGTAACACATGCCTAACATTAAGCACATTTTCAAATCCCATTGGTTTCCATGACATTTTAGCATGTGCTCAAAGTAAAATTATAGTTCCTTCTCTCCCTTGGGAAAAGCAATTATCCCCTGATTTAAAGCTATTATCCCCTGATTTTTCTCCTGATTTAAATGATCATGCCTACATATCAGTAAATAATTTATTTTAAGTTCGAGACTCACAAAAATGTATACTAAATAATCATCTCATTCCCTATGCATCTTTCAAATCTTCATTTTCAGGGCAGTTGATATTAACAGCCACTAATCATAAATTCATAGAATAATTAAGGTCAGAAGGGACCTTTGGGTGTTATCTAATATAGCCTGATGCTAAATGCAGGCTTAATTAAATCAGGTTGCACAGGACCTTGTCCAGTTGAGTTCTGAATATCTCCAAGGATGCAAGTTCTATTATTACTTTAAGTTTTGCTGTGGTTGTTGTTATTAAAATTATATATTGAAAAAATAATGAAGCGCAAGGTGAGACTAAAAATTCCTGGTTCTGTTATCAGTGCCCCTTTATGAACTTTTAATCCATCCTTAAGTGGTATGTTCTCCCCAAAGGCGCAGTGAAAATTTGTTATTTAAATCAATACAAATGAAGTAAAAAAAAAGCATTGTGTCATCTGGAACACCTCAGAGGATGCAAACTCTAATGTAATTGTGAATTAACATGTATTTGCCTTTCTTGCTCCCTTCCAGGTAACTGGGAGTTCATAATATTGTCAAATCCTCTCCAGTACAAAGGATAGAGGTGGGGTGGGTGATGATCATAGGGAGGGAAGACAGAGCAGGCTGCAAGGGATCTTAGAAAGAGTATAAATGAGGGGAGGGAACCCATGCATACACTTGCCTGGAATGGCAAGGCATTAAAACCAAAACACATCTGTGAGCTAAAAGCTTGAAGAAATAGGTATTTCTAGCAGTTTATTATTGTATTCATCTTCTGAGAGGTAAGAGGTAGAGAAAAGGGATGAACCGTCACCAAGAAGAGGCTGGTACGGGTGAGACTCCAGGACAAGGGGAAGGAGAAGGGGATGACGCTGAGCAGAAAACACAGGGGCAGCTGAGGGAGACTGATTGCCATACTGGCAGATGGGAGTTGTGAGCTGGTGGTAGCCAGGAGCCTGGGGAAATAATAACTCAGAAATTAGGGGCACCAGTGGTCAGATCCCCTGGGGAAAGCAGCTCTTGTATGAAAAGCTGAAAAATACAGGGGAGAAGATGGCTTAGGAAGAGAGATTGGAGCAAAAGAGTGAGAGGAAAAGGCTTGTAAAATCTGTAAGGACTATTATAGACACTATTAAATTGGAAGTGCTATTTCCCCCTCTCTTATAAAAAGCCACGTGAGAAGGAGAATAATAGTGAGCTAAAAATGACCCATAGATCCAGAAACGACATCATCAAGCAGGGTCTCCAGGCTCTCCTGAGCCTGTCACAGAACCACCCACTATTTCAGTTTCTTTAACTCCTACTGCTGTAGCATTTTATAATTCCATTGTATTGTTCTTTGTTTTTCTCTTTAAAAACCAGACGGGGATATATTTACAGAACTTGTTGTTCCTAAACTAGCACAGGCTGTAAATTATGCCTGAGCATCTGCCATCAGATTCTGATGGATGTCCTTAGCTGTTTGATACAATCTCTGCGATGTCAAAATTGAATATGCATTCTAGTTTTGTTCTGGTCCTGCACTAGCACCAATATGCCCCCTTATATCTTCACCTCCTTTCAGCAGTTTTCCCT
>NW_009935157.1:128914-140647 GCF_000696875.1 Nestor notabilis | reverse complement strand
ACAATGACTCCAAAACCTATCCAGATCCCTTTTATTTTTAACTTTTTACCCCAGTTCCAAACCCAGTATTTCCACGCTCCAGTTCTCAAACCATATTGTCTTCCAGAAAACTTTTTACCTATATTCCTGCCATCCTAAATAAAAGGTCTTAGATACTCATCCTTTATAATAGCCAGTTTCTTTGTGTACATCTTGGACCAGTTAGACTAAAAGAACAGAAGAAATTCATCAGATGCGCCATCCCTGGACAAATTTAAGGCCAGGCTGAATGTGGTCCATGGCAACTTGATCTAGTTTAGTTGAAGATGTCCCTGCTCATTGCAGGGGGGTTGGACTAGGTGACCTTCGAAGGTCCCTTCCAACCCAAACTGTTCTATGCTTGAATGACTCTATGATTAGCAGTTACAATTATGAGTTTGGATCTAATGCCTGACTTCAGTAAAATCCATGATATTCAGGGAAGGTACCTTGTGCAAAGATGCAAAACATTGACAAAGGCTCCTCTTGCTTCAAAAATTGAAATGACTCTTTAATGTGGAAAAAAAAAGAAAAAAGAAGAAGAATAAGCTAATTGCATCCCTGCAGTAACTCCAGTTTATTGCAACTTTATGCAACCCTTACAAGCATGCTGTAAAATGGTGCTACTTCTTCCTCCCACAATATGTGCTCTGGCATTCAAAGTCCAGAATATTTGCACCAAGAAAGACATGCTTTGTGTCTCTTTGCCTGATTGGAACATGTTCATTCATCCTTGAACCTGAAATTGGCTCTTCACTGGATTTGTAAGGGAACTTACTGCTGTTCTGTAAGCTTTGCTTATGGCTGACTGTATGCATTCCCTGTTTCAGATAATTTCTGCTGCTTCTGTGATGCTGTGTAGATCCGAATGGCCACCTGACATCAGAGTGCTAAGCAGTATGACAAACAGTCACCACTTGAGCCTGTAACAGTATAATTAATTCACCAGAGGTGATAATGGCCTCTGAAGTTCCAATTTATATTTTTGCAAACAGAGAAATGAAACCACTGCTTATATGTCATGTGGATGTTGTTAGTGTCACTCTGAAGTCCAGTTCAGAATAATATCTTTCTTCCTAAAATTTAATATTTTATTATATTGGCTATTTTAGTTTTTGTGATATTTGATACAACAGCTTCGCATATGCTGGTAAACTAAATAGAAGCAATAAGGATAAATATATGCTACAATTTCAGCTCTATACTGGAAGTCAACCATCCATTTTGTTAAAACTGCTGGAATAATCCTGGGCACAGTTTTGGTCACTGTCATTTAGGACTCTTCTAAGGAGTCCTTAAAGAATTAGTAATAGCATACATCCTTTCTTGGAGAATCAGAGAGTCCAATAGTATGGATGCAAGCCATTTCACACTAGTAGGTCTCAGCGCAAAAGAACAGTTTCTAGCCATGTTTAAATCACTTGAATAAAGCCACTGAAATCAAACTATACATTTCTCCTATATTTTAAGGAATTCACAGAACGTGAGTTCCACATGGGACTATAGTATGTCTTGTTCCCCAAAACTGTGGATGAGGAACACTTTGACTTACAACATTTGCTTTCCGTACTTATGTTTTCTTATTATCCCACATGACCTAGGAATTATATCATCCTTTATTTCATGCTGGCAGATTAAAAGATTTAGTACAAATCCAAAAAAAATTAATAGTATACACATTCTGCTTGGCAATCTCTTCAAACAATACCATATATGAGCCAATCCATACTTGTTTATCCTGATTAGCTGAAGATATTTGTAAGATGTAGATGTACAGTCTTGTAAGATATCAAATGAGGCAATCATGATGTATCCAGCCATTCAGAAGTACGAAAATGCTGTTGGAGTCAATATGTTTTGACAGGTGGTATAGAGAAAGAGAGAATGAAAAGGAAGATGATTTGAGAAAAAGATTAAGCTATAATCACTGAAAAAGTTTCTATAATAAAAAATTCAGCCACTGCTTTGCATGGTTCTATTCTGTCCAAGTTGTTCAGGTTGGCATTAAACAATATAAGATTAAGCACTTGTCAGGTGAACTAATGAGTTTTGGATTGATTTCTGTCTTCTGCAATGCTACCAGCATTTTTGACAGGTATGATTTATAAGGCATTCTTTAGGCCTGTTCATGAGAAGAGCTGTTTATTTTGGTTGATGGACAGGGTTTCTAATGTTCCCAGTGGAGTGTGCAGATGGCAGGAAGGACAGTAATCTTTGAGACCATCTCTCAATGTCTAGGGTATGTCTCTTACAAATTTGTAATCAAGATCTCAAGAAACTAATGTGGCCAGGCTGCCTCTGAAATTGTTTTTGTGACCCTTGGCCCATGTAAAGCTCCCTGAAAAATGTATGTCTGGTACTTTCGCTGTTTAGTAAATGGAGCTTGTATAGGCAATCAAGGAACTATACTTTCCTTTTTTAACTGATGTGACATATATACACAGATGCAGAGTTTTACACATTTACAGTTCTATTCCCTCTGGCCTAGAAGACTTTTTTTGTACATTTTATGTCTTTGGATATTTAGTGCACTAGTAGACTACAAAAAAAGCAGCCAGGCAGTCTGTTGGAAAACTAACAGAATCTCTAAGGTGTGAAGATAACAAATCTAAGCAGCTGCAGTACTGAATGATGTCTTATTCTCATCTGCTTTTCTTTTCATCATTTGATATTTTTTTATATTTGTCTTTCTTATAATTACATTGTGCAATCTTGGAAAGATAGGAATGTAAGATAGGTTTAAGATGATACAATTAGATTGACTGAAAAGGCTGCATCAATATAGAGGGAACATGGGCCTTTCTTTTAGAATTTTCTTAATTCTGAAATCTAAAAAATCAGTTTCTAAAGAGGATGTAAAATACCCTGAAGAACACTTAAGTGAATATTTCCTGAAAATGTAAAAGAAAAGGACTGAGAGTAGTGTGAATTTACACGTCTAAGATGGACCACTTTCACAGCTGCCTCATGGTAAATAACAGTAACACCATGCTAAGATGACTCTATGGCTCGACTCTTATTCCAGTCCTGCACAGGTCACTTCTGAAAAATTTGGCTTCCTAACACTAGGAACCTAAGTGGAGGTTTGATTTTCAGAGAATTTAAACTGCTGTCATATGTAACCTTAGGCTTACAAGCTTAAAGCCTTTGGGCTGTTCTATTATTCAGATTCTTTTGGTCTTTCCAGTCCTACTCCTAAGGCCAATAATGGGGATCTTTTCCTGCCCCTCCACCTCCCTTTCTCAAGCGTGCATCTCTCAAATGAAACCCTAATTTTTCAAGAATGTCACTCTGTCTCTGTATCATTCTGCATGTAGGAAGATGATTTTCCCTCCAGAACAACTATAAACATTAAAACCAGGTTGAACATAAGCAGAGGTATAACAATGCTCTAATGGCTAGCAGAGACATTGAAGATTTGACTGGCTCAGCTACCTTCATAGGCCTCTGACACCGTTTGAGATGGTCTTGGGTGCATAAGACATCCATACCAGACACACAGATGTGACAAAGAGCTTGTAGAACAGCTGTGCCCTTCTGGAAAAGCAGCTGCTTGATATCTGTGATTAAGCAGCTAAATCCTTTGAATGTACCACTGGGGAGCCTCCTACTTCAATCCTCTGCTCTCTGAAAGTCCCCTAGTTTCCATTTGTCTCCCACTACCCTAGCCCAGCATAACCACCAAAAGCATGTTGGTGGTGGCAGCAATGCTAGCAGGAGTGACAGCAGAGATGACAGCCAGGTCAATGGAGAAAGCACAGCAAAGGCAAGGAGGGCTGCCAAAGCAGCTTAGAAGCAGCCAAACCTAAGTGACAGAAGTAACAGAAGTATAACATTTGCCAAAAAGTATCTACTACTAAGGTTATTTAGTACGAAGAAAACTTCTTATGTCTTGCAATAGTTATTTTTAGTAATGGGAAAAATCAAGCTTTAAATGAACACAGGACCAGAAAAGACTGTTCACATTCAAGCGCTAACATACAAACAGCCCTTCTACACATTCACTGGACACGTTTGACTTGGTGCCAGAGTTGCTCCTTGGCTTAAACAGCATACTTTTCCCTTCCTATCTGTGATATCTTAAATAGTTTGAGTAATTTTTCTTCTCCTTTCCTCAGATAAACACAGCAACCTCTCCTCACAGGATTTCACAGTCCAAGCACCCTTTTTCTCTCATTTCAGGGAGATGCTAGATCTCTGCTGATGTTCCAGATCATTGAATCATGTTAGTGAGTCATCGAATCTCTGTGTAAACACTGTGACTTGCTGCAACATGTATAGTCTTGGAGTTGCTGCCTCATTATCTGTGGGCATACAGCTTATGGCTGGTTTGGAGCTAGGCATAGCATGTCCTCAAGAGCTGCCTGCAAATACGATGTAGACATAGTGTCCTCATTTATGAATTATTCAATCTTCTGCCTCTAAAGGATCATCACTAAACTTGTTCCAGTTTTATTACTTCTTTTCTAAACCTGCATGTGAAACTAACTATAGTTTCAGGTGAGTCCTCATCACAATCTTGTGTGGAGAAATTAATAAATCCTTACGGCTACTGAAAATACCTCATTGTGCAACCACAGCTTCTTTTCCCATAGCTGCATGCTGTTGAACACTCTCCTCCTATGATTGATGAGAATATCCTGATCTTTCTTCCCTTAAGATGTTGCTAAGTGATGACCTACCAGTTTACACATTAAATTCTTGCTATTACTCCCTCAGCGCATGAGTTTCCACACTGTAGTAAGAATTTCACCATCTTTACCCTTGTTTACTACATTATCCATTTCTTCCTATGTGGTATCCAATTTTTCCTTTGCACTGATGATGCCTTCCTCCTTCATGCCATCAGCAAATTTTATAAACAATCTCCTATACTTCATGCCAAGATTACTGCTTAAAAAAATAATAATGCATAAACACAGCCTCATATCACCTCTTTTAATATAGTATTTTACTTCTTTAAAGCTCTTGAAGGAATCTCCATTTCCTGCTCCTTAACAACAAATATCTTCTGTGGCAATACCTAAATATTTTATTAACATTACCTCTACTGGACAGACCAATTTATTCATATTTTTTAAACAAAACCCATTAGTTTTATTTGTGAAAGATAGCTAGTATCTCTATGTCATTTCTCCTCCATTTCCATTCACTTGAATGTTCATTCCTTGGAGACTCCTGAAGTAGTGCATGTTATTGAGATCAGATTGATGAAATTGAAGTCTAGTCAATAATTTGTTTTCCTTTTGCTAGGTGTAGTTACTGTGTTTGTTATTTTGCATTTGTTACACTTAATTCAAACATTTGTTTATAGTTTTGCTATTTTGGGTGAATTGGTGACAGCATCCATTACGAGAAGGAAACTCATGAAGCATTGACTCTACCTTGTTTATGGTCATTTCAGGACCCTTATCTTTATGACCATTTTGACCTTAATATCAAAATGGTTAAAGAAAAAAAAAAAGAAATATGCGTCTAGTTTTAAGGCTAGTCTTGGGCTCACAATGCTTTCTTAGTCTCAAATAGTGGAAAATTAAGGATTGCACTAGATCCTTCCCCTTCAACCCCATGCCCACAGGAGGATGTTCCACCTCCCTAGAGCTGTATAACCTCTACATAGCAGCAGAATGCGGCAGATTTTTCTCATGCCCTTTAGCCCCTTCATATCTGCTTTGGCTCAGCCCTAGTTTAAGCTAGCAAACACTTTGGGATCTAACTTGTTTGTTGCAAGTTCCTGCTAAAGTTCAGAGAGTTACTTCAGGACTCAGAATGAAAACTGTGTGCTGCAATTTTATTGACTCATGCAGTCAATAAATCTCCCCTCCCTCAAACGAGTGAATGAGCGCTGCACAGAATCCATTTCTCACCACTGTTTTTGTTTGGTTTGATCTGTTAAGAAAGAAAGTTATTTAGCTTCCTATTTGGCCCCCGCAGGTTAAAAGGACAGATGAATTTGGGTGAAATAGTACAACTGTCACCTATTGGTTTCAAATGAGTGTCTGGGAAAGGATTACCCAAGACTTCAGGAGGGAGATGACTTCTTTCTCCTACTTCAGGTCAAAAATTAATTTGTGGGAAGAAAGAAATGCTCTTGGAGAAAAAATACTAACTTTGATGGGGGATTGCAGACAATCCAAAATTCGCTTTCTGTTTTCAAAACCCTGTTATTTGCACCCAATAGCAAATGAATCAATCCCAGACTATTATGGATTATTATTACTTCTGTATATATGGCAGTAAAACCTTATGGGCATGTTTGTTGTCTTCTCATTTCCCACCTGTGTCTTGTGCCAGTGAGGTGTACAGGTGACCTTCCCTATGACAGTGGCCATTCTCTGCCTGTACTACGACTTCCCCACTTGAGTAGTGAAAATAATTACATCTTTCTTTCCAAAAGCATAGGAAGATATGACAATGAATAATGTTCCGTGTGTCTAATTCAAAGTTCACTGAAGTAGCTGAGAATCTTTCAGCTGAATTTAACATGCACTCAATCGGTTTCTATAAAAACCAAATCATTCTACTATGGAAAAAATCTCAGAATTAATTTAGCCCCATTTGTGAAGCAGCAAATCATTTAGCAATCAACCCTAATTTCTGCAAACAGATTTGTTTATTCATTTATTCATCATTCATTTTTTATTCCATAATTTTCAGCCTTTGGCAGGTTCCCAGTAAAATTATTCAGTGCTTATTGCCCAGAATGCTGTTCTGTGATTGCCCATCTGAATCATATGGCAAGGGTTTAATCTATCTAGTGGAATGACTGGAAGAGAAGAATAATGAATTTGGATATGGTTTTCTTTCTTTTTTTTTTTTAAATTTTAAATTTTTATTTTTTCTGATTGATGCACCTTCTAAGTTTTCAGACTGGTGTGCAGATCCCAGGATAAATCTGGTTTACATAGATTACTATGTCAAATGTCCAAACATAACTTTTCTCTATGGCCTTTCCTGGAACTTTTGGGATTAGGCTATGTCTGTGCTGGTAAATTACATTTTTCTAGTACTGTTCTTCAGCAGTGAGACCAACAGGCAAGAATGAGCCCATGTTCACACAAATAATGTTTCATAATATCCAAAACTGAGTGACTGTATGCAGAGTGTCAACTGAGATTGGTTTCTTGCCTAAGAAAACTTCTAGGCTATTCCAGAAAAACTTCTTCAATACAGAGTTCAAAAGATCAAACTCCAGCTCCACAATCTGGGAATCAAAACCTCTGAGGTCAACAGAAATCAGGCTGAAAACTGTGTCTTCAGGTGAATAAATAGTTTTCCTGAAGATCAAAAAGGGATGGTGGGTCCATGCAACTTCAGGTATATATTTTGGTCATTCAAATTCATCTTCAGTCTCAGCTGTCTCTTTATAGCTAACAGATTAAAACATGTAACTCCAGAGATTCATTTCAAGAAACTGCAAAAAGTGAAGATGTTTGTTTATTGCCTTGAAATAGTTGTAAGCCAGAATAGTTTGATCACATGAGACTTTGAAAATTTTACATTTCCTTTAATACATTAAAAGCTCTGTCATTCAAGTTTTCTTCCATTTCGTGTCTCCCCAGCCAACCTATCAATCTATTTCCAATTCCTGACTTTATAAAATAAATTGTATTTGAAAAGAGTAAAAATGGTGTAAATGTGAGGCTTCCCTGACCATGGCAGGGAGGTTGGAACTAGATGTCTTAAGGACTTTTCCAACCCTAACTATTCTATGGTTCTATGATACCTGAAATGATTTGAGCATATATATAATGAAGACATAAAACAGAATCTCATGGCAAGGATAAGTAAACATTGGTGTAGTTTGCCTGAGGAAGCTGTGAAATTTCCAGCCTAGGAGGATTTAAAGAACTGACTATATGGACATCTACCTGAAAGGCACTGTCTCAATTGATATTTTTCTGGGGCAAAGGAATGAACCAGAAAACTTATTGAGACCCTGATTATCTTGTTATCCAGGAGCCTAGGGTTTTATAGGTTTACAGTTGTTAAAATCTTATGACCAGAGTTTCATGTCACCCTCCTGGACCACAGGCAATCAGATAAAAGTAGAGATAACCAAATTAGAGGTTTCAATTTTGATAAATGTATTCTTACCCCTATTTTGTTAAAAATATGAAGTGTCAATGATTTTTTTTTAATGGATATTTTGTATAATATAATCCTTTCAATCAAAATTGTTTAACACTCATATGCCTTTCTCCAGTGATTTTTATCATCCAAATATTGAATGAAAGAAAAGCTTTATCTACAGTTGTTAACATCATATTATTTTACAGGTAGAGAAACAGAGGAAAAAAGACTACTTTTGAAATTCCTGTGAACCCCATAAAGCCACAGTTTTGCCCATGTTTTCAAGCATTGACTGTCTGTTCATACTTGTGTTTGACATCAATAATCTGAGTCAGTAAATTACTTTGAACACAAGTACCAAAGCCAGTTTTGACAACATACAGAATCCTACATTCTGTGAATCAAATAAAACAAAATAGGACATCCAAATGTCATCATGGGAGAGTGAGGCCTGTAGACCTGAGGAATATATACAATTTGTATTTGCTGACATAAACCAAATGTCTTTCAAAAAGACCTTAAAAATCTGTTCCTGGTCTTTGCAATTCAGCCACAAAGACTCAGAGCGTTCACCTTGGTTATCTCACATTTTAACCAGTACCTCTCACATTTGATTAATTCAGTAACATGTCACCTCAGTCGTGACTCTCATCTTCCAATTTAAAGTCGTTGCAGTGTAATCTACTAAAACCATTATTTTCTACCAGAATCTACTAAACCCATTATTTTCTACCATAATAAAACCCTTTGTTTTATTCATTTTTGGGGCTCTGCAGAGTTAAAAAGGAGGACTTCATGTGACATTAAAAATGGAGAGTTTCATTGCATTTACCGGTTGCTCCACTGATGGCCAACTGACCAACTTTTAAGGTGGTCAAGAATATATTTTGGTTGTGAGTACAGTTTTAGCAGAAATTTAATCAGTTTGCCCCTGTTAAATATTTATCCAGTTATGCAAGTGACAAGTGAAAAATGAATGAATCCTTTTTAACATAATATAAAATAGCACATAGCAGAAGGGAATTTTATCATTAAAGATATAATGAGATCATGAACACCTCCAAAGGGGTGAGTTAATCAAATAAGGCCATAATATGACAAGCAGCCTGTCAGAAGAAATTCTATTTGCTGCAGTATACCACTTGCATTGGAGTTAATAATTGAGTCGTGTAACCATTCTACCAGCCTTGTTGGAGGATGTCACACTCAGCTTCACTGACGAAGGAGAACAAAAGTAGATTGTATGAAAGGGGAATTCCAAGAGCTGATATTGACATTGGGTGTAATTACAGGAATTGCTGACAGTTACATATACAGACTGTTCCCCCAGGCACATAATGTGCATTGCACTCCCTTCTCTAAAACAATAACCATCATGCACTAACTATAAGTATATGTACACTTGAAGAACTACCCGTATAGAGAGAAGAGTCTGAAGTATATGGTGCAGGAGGCTCAAGACATTTATTTTTCTTCTAAAAAGGAGGAGTTTAAGGACATGTCTTTAGCTGGTCCAAAACCCTACAACTCCATTGACTTCAGCTGAGCTTTGGTGATTTACACAGCCT
Source organism: Nestor notabilis (assembly GCF_000696875.1). NCBI lineage: Eukaryota > Metazoa > Chordata > Aves > Psittaciformes > Psittacidae > Nestor > Nestor notabilis. The sequence continues at coordinate 130,988 of NW_009935157.1, read as the reverse complement.
AATGCTCTGTCTCACAGTATGTAAACTTTTCCCATTAGTGTTTACCTGCTGTGCCATGATGATTACAAAATGCCCGACAATAGCTAGACAGTGGGTGTGCTGTGACTGTCACTTACTACACAAATCATAATCATGCTACTTGTACCTTGCACTTCCTCCATTTATTTGTCATATCCATCTGGTGTCCCTCCCACATAAACTAAGAGTAGACACTGTCTACAAGTGCAGTTCTCATCCTATACTGGGAACGAAAATAGTACTTCAATAGCAATAAGTGAAAATCAGCATTTGATTTCTAATAGTAACAACACAGTAACATAGAAGCTCTCTCCCTCCAGGAGTTCAAAACATAACTTTAAAAATTAATTTTTGCAGAAGATTTATATATAAGGTACTAAAAGATGAAAAGATCATCCTGTGATTATACTATTGGCAGATCTTCTTCCAGCTGTAAGAGAAAAACTAAAAATATGAGAAAATTCATATTATTAAGCATAACTTCACTACAGGTACTAAATACTACCAAATCTAAAGCTATACAGATGCTGTCATAACAAATCCCAAATCCTAGCAAAATTCGTTAAAATTCATGTTTTGTGGACGTATGGAAAAAGAACCAAAGAACTGCTGACACAGTTTGCTAGCTTCAAATAAGTTTGAAAAGAACTGTCTTTTGAAAAATTTGAGAGTTCAAAATACAGCTGACGCAGAAGGAAGTTTCGTGGATTTAAGTTTAAAATCATGTTTGCTTGTCTACAATTACCTATCTTACTGGCCAGCTTACTGATTCTGTGATCTTCATATAAGAGAAGACATTAGAATACCACTTCTGAATCTTCTTTATCTGAAACACAACTTCATCTAAAAATGATTGTTTTCTAGAAGCAGGGATGTAACAGTCATGTTGTGTCTGAAATGGCTTAAAGAAGAAAATACTGTCATAGCAGCGGGCAGAAATAACACCAGCAACTATAACACAGATATATTTATATTATTAAAAAAAAAAATAAAAAATCAATCTTCTACATTGGATTTCAGATGAGCCTTATACAACACTGTCTTTACCACTTACCCTGTGATTCTACCATAAACCCATAATTCACTGTTTGTTCCCTGGTTTACTGAGCCTTGCAACATTTTATTTGTGAATCAATTTCCACCTGTCAGTTCAGAACAACTGTGCTTCACTTCCAACATTCTTTGTCTCCATCTATTCATAGTACCTTTAATATAAAGAAACCCTCTTTTATGAGTTACTGCTATGCCTGCTGCAATAGGACACTCACCTTGGTTGAAGAAGTAGGCACACTTTATTACAAGCAACATCAAAATGTCCTGACATCCCTGAATAGTTCATGAAGAGTTCTTGCAGGACACCTACAATACTGTTCCCAAAGGAGAAGACTCCTGCCTCCTGTCAGATGGCTGCTTGACATTTCTGTTTCAGCTCCCTGCTAATTTTGCATAGCAACACTTTGCTGATTTTATTTCATTAGTAAAATATACATTAAATCAACCACACGTGTGTGTGTGTGTTTAAGTAGCTGCCATGTGCAAATAGGTCTTTTGCATCCTTCAGGAAAAGCAAATAGCTTCACAGAAGAATATTTAGTAGCACCCAGTGAAATCGTGTAGCAGAAGAAATAGTGGACTTCAGGGAAATGGCTATGCCTTAAAATGCTTCTCCTGTGGCTAGGTACTCAAGATGCTAAAGACCTCAACAAGCTTCTTTGAGTTCAGGCTGGAAAAGATCACACGAAGAGGCAGCAGTTTTGGTTTAGAAACTGGCTGAATTATCACAGAGTCATGAAACCCCAGGTGTGGGAGGTTGACTTTTGTCATCTCTACCAGTATAGTCTAAGCTGGGAGCTGAGTAACTGCTTGCTCAGTCTGTTCAAGTTCTCTAGTTGTCTAGGCTGTGATTTGAATCTTAGATGAATTAAATTTAGGCCTCCTGATGTAGGTTTCTGTACATGGGGTAGATTTCTAAGCTATTTTTTTAGTCAGTGGAAAGAGATAATACAACCCCAATGTCATCTAGGGCACCGTTTAGGTGAGTAGTCGGTTTATGATG